>NW_027508814.1:77500-117500 GCF_051911475.1 Siphateles boraxobius | reverse complement strand
TGTGTGTCTGTGTGAGTGTGTGTGTGTCTGTGTGAGTGTGTGTGTGAGTGTGTGTGTGTCTGTCTGTGTGAGTGTGTGTCTGTGTGAGTGTGTCTGTGTGAGTGTGTGTGTGTCTGTGTGAGTGTGTGTGTGTCTGTGTGAGTGTGTGTGTCTGTCTGTTTGAGTGTGTGTCTGTCTGTGTGAGTGTGTGTGTGTCTGTGTGAGTGTGTCTGTGTGAGTGTGTGTGTGTCTGTGTGAGTGTGTGTGTGTCTGTGTGAGTGTGTGTGTCTGTCTGTTTGAGTGTGTGTCTGTCTGTGTGAGTGTGTGAGTGTGTGTGTGAGTGTGTCTGTGTGAGTGTGTGTGTGTCTGTGTGAGTGTGTGTGTGTCTGTGTGAGTGTGTGTCTGTCTGTTTGAGTGTGTGTCTGTCTGTGTGAGTGTGTGTGTGTCTGTGTGAGTGTCAGGAGGACATTCACAGACAGCGCGTTCTCTTTTCGTCTTGTCGCGAATGAATGGTTTAAAAGCATTTGTTACAATAAGAGCGTGATCATATACAAACATGTATCGCATGCGTTGCCGGAATACTTTGTATGCAGCTCTATTAATATCGCAGGGCTTAGAGTTATTTTATGAATATTAGACGTGACTTGAAGGATGAAGAAAACATCCGATGTCTCGTCCTCCTCACTTTCCCAGAGTCTGGAAGCTGTGAGAGTGTCACCACAGCACATTTACAGTTAATGCTGCTTTGTTTTTAATGCGTGCGTGAGTGTGTACACGGGGTCCACGTCTGCACACACTCCTGCGAACATGACACGGCCAGGCTTCCCTTCGCTCGGGATCCCGGGATCATCCACAGCATGAGCTCATCCCAATGCACTGCCGTCTCATCTGACCTCACACTTCTCCTTAAATTGTTAATGTTAAAGCGTCTTCTCAGGCAAACGCTGAAACCGAGGGTTCATGCGGTGGTCCCGAGGAGCTTTGGGAATAACTAAATCCCTGGGTTGTTATGTCTGTCCCAGGAGCTGGGTAACACAAAAACTACCCAAAAACCTGAAAAAAGAACCCCCCCAAAAAAGGACCCAAATGGCTCAACCCAGGATTTGGGTAGAAAAAATAACCCAAGATGTTTTAGTGTTGAAACTGAGGGTTATGCGGTGGGTCCGACGAGCGTTGGGAAGAATATCCAACACATGCCTCATATCAGATCATTAGCTGTTCCAGCGATAAATAACTCAATCCCTGGGTTGTTATGTCTGACCCAAAATCTGGGTAACACAATAAAACTACCCAATCACTGGGTTGTTATGTCTGTCCCAGGAGCTGGGTAACACAAAAACTACCCAAATACCTGAAAAAAGAACCCCCCAAAAAACGACCCAAAAGGCTCAACCCAGGATTTGGGTAGAAAAAATAACCCAAGATGTTTTAGTGTTGAAACTGAGGGTTATGCGGTGGGTCCGACGAGCGTTGGGAAGAATATCCAACACATGCCTCATATCAGATCATTAGCTGTTCCAGCGATAAATAACTCAATCCCTGGGTTGTTATGTCTGACCCAAAATCTGGGTAACACAATAAAACTACCCAATCACTGGGTTGTTAAACTACCCAAATACCTGAAAAAAGAACCCTCCAAAAAACAACCCAAATGGCTCAACCCAGGATTTTGGTACAAAAAAATAACCCAAGATTTTTTAGTGCTGAAACTGAGGGTTATGCGGTGGGTCCAGGGAGCGTTGGGAAGAATATCCAACACATGCCTCATATCAGATCATTAGCTGTTCCAGCCGGACTTATTACAGTGCACGTATGGCATCATGCAATAAAAAAGGCCGATTCTCGAGGCACTCCGACATCAAACGCTGTCAGGATGTGAGTTATCGAGCTCAAAATCTGGCCAGAGGAGGATGAACCTGGTGAAATCTGCAGCGAGTTACGCTGTGTGTTGGCCAAACCCTGAGTCGGGATGATGGGAGACGAAGAACAGGCGTCCTCTGCGGACGGCTCTCTCCATGACAGGACCCAAACTCTGTGTGTAATGGATGAGACTCTTTCCCCAGCCACTTCAAAGGCTCTAATGCTCACTGATAACACTGTTCTACAGCATTTCTGGGTTCCTCTTCCAGCCGACGCTTCAGTTGGAGTGCTTGCCGTTGGCACCGTGCCAACATGCTGGAAAACTTTCTGAAAGATTTGTTGGCACAAATGTTCACCAAATTAATGTTTTAATACAATACATGCACAACATTCAATTCAATTCACATTTATTTGTATAGCGCTTTCCACAAAACACATCGTTTCAAAGCAGCTTTACAGAAAATGCTTCTACATTCAATTCACTACACATTAATTTTTGTCCCTGTTATTTATATACACTATTTATATCGTTTATAGTTATCCTGCTAAATCTGGAGAGCTGCTAAACGTGTTTCGTTGTTTCTTTTAACATAGATCTATCTATCGATCGACCCAAAAGGCTCAACCCAGGATTTGGGTAGAAAAAACAACCCAAGATGTTTTTAGAGTGTTGATGCTGAGGTTCATGTGGTGGGTCCCAGGAGCGTTGGGAAGAATCTACGGGATGGTCAACACATGCCTCATATCAGATCATTAGATGTTCCAGCGATAAATAACTCAATCCCTGGGTTGTTATGTCTGAGCCAAGATCTGGGTAACAGAAGAAAACTACCCAAACACTGGGTTGTTACTCGTAATCACAATAAAAAATCAGCAACGTGTAATGAGAGAGTAAACGGGGACTGTTGGATTTTTAAAGTCACCATGAAAACTTTGTAATTCTTATTTTGTTTTTATGGAATATTGCAGTGTTTGTTATAAATGATTTATGGGTGCAAATCATTGTTGTGTTAATCTTGAATCAGAATAAGTTCCTCTTGCAGCATCTCTTCTTTGATCATGTGGGGGCGGGGCAACCTGTCACTCACATGAGATCAGCCAATAGCAAACCACAACCATCCAATCAATTCCCCACAGACACAATCAAGCCCCGCCCACATTTGTTCTTGTTCCAGAAGAGTTTCACACGGATATACGGCACTAGAGGAGCAAAAACCAACTTCCCATTCATACCGACTCTAAAAATCAAGTATAATATTGGCAACTAGTTTTTTGTAGATGGTTATTTTTGGAGTAAAGTGATAGCCATCTGTCTCCTGATATAAATTCAGAAGAATTCAGCGTCTGCTAGTGTGCATGGCAGTGTAATACGGGGTTAAGGGGTTAAGTTTAATTCATGCTAATGCATTTGCGATGTCGTTGTATAAAAAGCTTTCTGTCGGAGGAGCCGGGTGATGGAGATGACATCCTCACACCCCTGTTCACATCCAACAGGCCTGTTCTCAAGCAATTACATCCAGCCTGGTTAATTTTTAATGGAAATCACATCCCACCACAGAAGAAGTGACGAATGACTCCAATATTGCGGTAGGACTTTTTTTGGGGGGGGATGAGACAAGACCAAGTAACCATATGGATGCAATTGTGTTTTTGTCATTTTTTCAACTTATCTTATTTGATTATTATATTGGTTTAAAAGGAAAAACATATATAGTGTAATGTGCAAAAGAGATGAAGGATTTTAGAATGCATTTGCTAAACAGTTGTAATTGAAATTATTCAACCCCCATTTCAAATCAGGTTTATTGGCAATATTTACAGACTTTCAGCTGTTTGCAATGAACAAATCAAACGCAAGTAATTAAAATAGCTCAACTCAATAAATGCTTCAAGTGGTTTCCAGAAATTCAACTGAAAATGCAACTTTTAATAACTTCTGCAGTATCAAAATTATTCACCCCGTCTGAATAGAATCACTCACAACAGCACAAATCTGCAAAAACAGGAGTTGTCTCGCTAATCAAGGGCTTCATTAGCTGCACCAGATGTGCTTGAGCTAGAACACATAAAATATCTGAACTGGCGGGGTTTGTTGAGTGTCACATTTAAATGCATGTTAAAAAATTGTCTTTTGTGACCAAAAGAATGGTCCAAAAAGTTAAAAGAAGATTTCATCACCCTTCACAAACAAGGAACAGGATAAAGAAAGACAGCGAAGACACTAAATGTTCCTCGAGAAACCGTTGGACGCATAGTTCGCAAGATCAAAGCTAAAGCAACAGTGGTTTCACCTGGACAGGCAGAAAAATAAAGCGATCAACGGCTGAAACCAGATTTCTGAGGGCCGGATCAGAGAAACCCTCAAGTGACTGCAGAAGACCTGAAGCAAGACCTGGTGGCCACACACACTGAGGTTTCAGATGCACTGTAAAGCTCGTACTAAACGCATCAGAACTCCAGAACTACACCACTAATGACCCAAACAGACAAGAAAAGTGCTCAAAATCATATAAATATGACACAGAAGTTTTAAGATTCTATTCTATGGAGCGATGAAACAAAAATGGATCTTCTCGTCCCTCTGGATCAGCGGTGTGTCTTAGGAAGAAGAGCTGGATCAGTGGTGGATCAGTGATGGATCAGTGATGGGTCAGTGGTGGATCAGTGGTGGATCAGTGGTGGGTCAGTGATGGGTCAGTGGTGGATCAGTGATGGGTCAGTGGTGGATCAGTGGTGGATCAGTGGTGGATCAGTGATGGGTCAGTGGTGGATCAGTGTTGGATCAGTGATGGGTCAGTGGTGGATCAGTGTTGGGTGAGTGGTGGATCAGTGGTGGATCAGTGGTGGATCAGTGATGGGTCAGTGATGGATCAGTGGTGGATCAGTGATGGGTCAGTGGTGGATCAGTGTTGGGTGAGTGGTGGATCAGTGGTGGATCAGTGATGGGTCAGTGATGGATCAGTGGTGGATCAGTGATGGGTCAGTGGTGGATCAGTGATGGGTCATTGATGGATCAGTGGTGGATCAGTGATGGGTCAGTGGTGGATCAGTGTTGGGTGAGTGGTGGATCAGTGGTGGATCAGTGGTGGATCAGTGTTGGGTGAGTGATGGGTCAGTGATGGATCAGTGGTGGATCAGTGATGGGTCAGTGGTGGATCAGTGTTGGGTGAGTGGTGGATCAGTGGTGGATCAGTGGTGGATCAGTGATGGGTCAGTGGTGGATCAGTGATGGATCAGTGATGGGTCAGTGGTGGATCAGTGTTGGGTGAGTGATGGGTCAGTGATGGATCAGTGGTGGATCAGTGATGGGTCAGTGGTGGATCAGTGTTGGGTGAGTGGTGGATCAGTGGTGGATCAGTGGTGGATCAGTGATGGGTCAGTGATGGATCAGTGGTGGATCAGTGATGGGTCAGTGGTGGATCAGTAATGGGTCAGTGATGGTCAGTGGTGGATCAGTGGTGGGTCAGTGGTGGATCATTGATGGGTCAGTGATGGATCAGTGGTGGATCAGTGATGGGTCAGTGGTGGATCAGTGATGGGTCAGTGATGGGTCAGTAGTGGATCAGTGATGGACCAGTGATGGATCAGTGATGGGTCAGTGATGGATCAGTGGTGGATCAGTGATGGATCAGTGATGGGTCAATGATGGATCAATGATGGATCAGTGATGGATCAGTGATGGGTCAATGATGGATCAGTGATGGACCAGTGATGGGTCACTGATGGACCAGTGATGGATCAGTGATGGATCAGTGGAGGATCAGTGGTGGATCAGTGATGGGTCAGTGATGGATCAGTGGTGGATCAGTGATGGACCAGTGATGGATCAGTGATGGATCAGTGGAGGATCAGTGGTGGATCAGTGGTGGGTCAGTGATGGGTCAGTGATGGATCAGTGGTGGATCAGTGGTGGGTCAGTGATGGGTCAGTGATAGATCAGTGGTGGATCAGTGATGGGTCAGTGATGGGTCAGTGGTGGATCAGTGGTGGGTCAGTGATGGGTCAGTGATGGATCAGTGGTGGATCAGTGATGGGTCAGTGATGGATCAGTGGTGGGTCAGTGATGGGTCAGTGATGGGTCAGTGATGGATCAGTGGTTGATCAGTGATGGGTCAGTGATGGATCAGTGGTGGGTCAGTGATGGGTCAGTGATGGATCAGTGGTGGATCAGTGATGGGTCAGTGATGGATCAGTGGTGGATCAGTGATGGATCAGTGGAGGATCAGTGGTGGATCAGTGGAGGATCAGTGGTGGATCAGTGATGGGTCAGTGATGGATCAGTGGTGGATCAGTGATGGATCAGTGATGGATCAGTGATGGATCAGTGGAGGATCAGTGGTGGATCAGTGGTGGGTCAGTGATGGGTCAGTGATGGATCAGTGGTGGATCAGTGATGGATCAGTGGTGGGTCAGTGATGGGTCAGTGATGGATCAGTGGTGGATCAGTGATGGGTCAGTAATGGGTCAGTGGTGGATCAGTGGTGGGTCAGTGATGGGTCAGTGATGGATCAGTGGTGGATCAGTGGTGGATCAGTGATGGGTCAGTGGTGGATCAGTGATGGATCTGTGGTGGATCAGTGATGGATCAGTGGTGGATCAGTGGTGGATCATTGATGGGTCAGTGATGGGTCAGTGGTGGATCAGTGATGGATCAGTGATGGATCAGTGATGGGTCAGTGGTGGGTCAGTGATGGATCAGTGGTGGATCAGTGATGGATCAGTGGTGGATCTGTGGTGGATCAGTGATGGATCTGTGGTGGATCAGTGATGGGTCAGTGGTGGGTCAGTGATGGATCAGTGGTGGATCAGTGATGGATCAGTGGTGGATCTGTGGTGGGTCAGTGATGGATCAGTGGTGGATCAGTGATGGATCAGTGGTGGATCTGTGGTGGGTCAGTGATGGATCTGTGGTGGATCAGTGATGGATCAGTGGTGGATCTGTGGTGGATCAGTGATGGATCAGTGGTGGATCAGTGGTGGATCATTGATGGGTCAGTGATGGGTCAGTGGTGGATCAGTGATGGATCATTGATGGGTCAGTGATGGGTCAGTGGTGGATCAGTGATGGATCAGTGATGGATCAGTGATGGGTCAGTGGTGGATCATTGATGGATCAGTGATGGATCAGTGATGGTTCAGTGGTGGATCAGTGATGGGTCAGTGGTGGATCAGTGATGGGTCAGTGATGGGTCAGCGGTGGATCAGTGGTGGATCAGTGATTGATCAGTGATGGGTCAGTGATGGGTCAGTAGTGGATCAGTGATGGACCAGTGATGGATCAGTGATGGGTCAGTGGTGGATCAGTGATGGGTCAGTGGTGGATCAGTGATGGATCAGTGTTGGGTGAGTGGTGGATCAGTGGTGGGTCAGTGGTGGATCAGTGATGGGTCAGTGATGGATCAGTGGTGGATCAGTGATGGGTCAGTGGTGGATCAGTGATGGGTCAGTGATGGGTCAGTAGTGGATCAGTGATGGACCAGTGATGGATCAGTGATGGGTCAGTGATGGATCAGTGATGGGTGAGTGGTGGATCAGTGATGGATCAGTGATGGGTCAGTGATGGATCAGTGATGGGTCAATGATGGATCAGTGATGGATCAGTGATGGGTCAATGATGGATCAGTGATGGACCAGTGATGGGTCACTGATGGACCAGTGATGGATCAGTGGAGGATCAGTGGTGGATCAGTGGTGGGTCAGTGATGGGTCAGGGATGGATCAGTGGTGGATCAGTGATGGACCAGTGATGGATCAGTGATGGATCAGTGGAGGATCAGTGGTGGATCAGTGGTGGGTCAGTGATGGGTCAGTGGTGGATCAGTGATGGGTCAGTGGTGGATCAGTGGTGGATCATTGATGGTCAGTGATGGGTGAGTGGTGGATCAGTGATGGATCAGTGATGGGTCAGTGATGGATCAGTGATGGGTCAATGATGGATCAGTGATGGATCAGTGATGGGTCAATGATGGATCAGTGATGGACCAGTGATGGGTCACTGATGGACCAGTGATGGATCAGTGGAGGATCAGTGGTGGATCAGTGGTGGGTCAGTGATGGGTCAGGGATGGATCAGTGGTGGATCAGTGATGGACCAGTGATGGATCAGTGATGGATCAGTGGAGGATCAGTGGTGGATCAGTGGTGGGTCAGTGATGGGTCAGTGGTGGATCAGTGATGGGTCAGTGGTGGATCAGTGGTGGATCATTGATGGTCAGTGATGGATCAGTGGTGGGTCAGTGGTGGATCAGAGGTGGATCAGAGGTGGACCCATCACTGTGGATCAGTGGTGGATCAGTGATGGGTCAGTGGTGGATCAGTGATGGGTCAGTGGTGGTTCAGTGATGGGTCAGTGGTTGGTCAGTGATGGATCAGTGATGGGTCAGTGGTGGATCAGTGATGGGTAAGTGGTTGGTCAGTGGTGAATCAGTGATGGGTCAGTGGTGGATCAGTGATGGATCAGGGATGGGTCAGTGGTGGATCAGTGATGGGTCAGTGATGGGTCAGTGGTGGATCAGTGATGGGTTAGGGATGGGTCAGTGATGGGTCAGTGGTGGATCAGTGGTGGATGAGTGATGGGTCAGTGGTGGATCAGTGATGGGTCAGTGGTGGATCAGTGATGGGTCAGTGGTTGGTCAGTGGTGAATCAGTGATGGGTCAGTGGTGGATCAGTGATGGATCAGGGATGGGTCAGTGATGGGTCAGTGGTGGATCAGTGATGGATCAGGGATGGGTCAGTGATGGGTCAGTGGTGGATCAGTGATGGGTCAGTGGTGGATCAGTGATGGGTCAGTGATGGATCAGTGGTGGATCAGTGATGGGTCAGTGGTGGATCAGTGATGGGTCAGTGATGGATCAGTGATGGGTCAGTCGTGGATCAGTGATGGATCAGTGGTGGATCAGTGGTGGATCAGTGATGGATCAGTCGTGGATCAGTGGTGGATCAGTGATGGGTAAGTGGTGGATCAGCGATGGGTCAGTGTTTGATCAGTGGTGAATCAGTGATGGGTCAGTGGTGGATCAGTGATGGATCAGTGATGGGTCAGTGGTGGATCAGTGATGGGTCAGTGGTGAATCAGTGATGGGTCAGTGGTGGATCAGTGATGGATCAGTGATGGGTCAGTGGTGGATCAGTGATGGGTCAGTGGTGGATCAGCGATGGGTCAGTGTTTGATCAGTGGTGAATCAGTGATGGGTCAGTGGTGGATCAGTGATGGATCAGTGATGGGTCAGTGGTGGATCAGTGATGGGTCAGTGGTGGATCAGTGGAGGATCAGTGATGGTTCAGTGGTGGATCAGTGATGGTTCAGTGGTGGATCAGTGATGGGTCAGTGGTGGATCAGTGATTGGTCAGTGATGGGTCAGTGGTGGATCAGTGGTGGATCAGTGATGGGTCAGTGGTGGATCAGTGATGGGTCAGTGATGGGTAAGTGGTGGATCAGTGATGGGTCAGTGGTGGGTCAGTGGTGGTCAGTGATTTTGAAGTCATTAAAAGTTGCATTTTCAGTTGAAATTTGGGGAAACCAGGTGAAACATTTGTTGAGTTGAGCTATTTTAATTACGTTTGATATGTTTGCAAGTAGCTGAAAGTCTGTGAATTTTGCTAATAAACCTGATTTGCAATGGCTTGAATAATTTCGATCACAACTGTTCATGGTCCTGCTGTTTGCAAAAACGTATCCAAACTTGCCTTTACTGTTTGAGCTACTGGAAATATAACCTGTTTGATGGCGCTCTACAAATGTACATAATGTAATGAATGGAGGCTTTTGAGGAATAATGTGTTAAGTGAAGAGTACATAGTATTTGGCTATAATTATGAGTTAGCAGACAGTTTGTTTATTTAAATGCTATAACTATTTGCAAATGGCACGGGTGTTCTGGAAGTCTTTGACAGCTGCCTGTCAGAAAGATCACTTCTTCCATTACTTTTAGATGTTAATTGCTATTTATATTTCAGAAGAGTTGAGTTTGCAGCCATCTCAGAAGATTTACCACATGCATTAAAAATACATAAAATTAAAGAAAAAACAAATACCTGCT
Organism: Siphateles boraxobius; assembly: GCF_051911475.1. Lineage (NCBI taxonomy): Eukaryota > Metazoa > Chordata > Actinopteri > Cypriniformes > Leuciscidae > Siphateles > Siphateles boraxobius. The sequence goes on along the minus strand of NW_027508814.1, from coordinate 107,621 downwards.
TTTAAAAGTGATTGGTTCAGTTTTGTTCCAATGATCATTTTAATTACATTTCGATGTGCATTTTTCTCAGAAAGGGGATTCTTTTACTTATGGAAATACATGCATGAGTAGAAGCATATACACACACACACATACATGTATAAATGAAGCTTTCAGCTGAAACCATTAGACATTTTTCCAATAACAGCCCTGAATAGGAATAACGCATTTAGGAACAGCAAGACTCTACTCTGCCGCTGCTGATTGTAAACAGGTCTACTAGTGACACGTTTTATGATGTTTCTGCTGCTGGTAATACGGATGCAGATATGTGTGGGCCTTCACCATTGCTCTTTAATTGGAGGTCATTTCAGCAGGACTGTGAACATGCTTTTGTTACCAGAATCTCTGGCTGGTTTCCAAACCGGCTGTGTCAATACCAGAGGCGGAAATCGGATTTCTTGCTCTTACTCTTACACTGGATGTTGTGTTATGCCAGTGACAGTGAATACACACACTTCAACCTGGACTTCACTGTACAAGTTTGCCGAAATAGAGGGACCGTGTTTAAGATGCTTTACCTGAAAAAATAACCTGTTTGGTTAATACGTTTTAAAATTAGATATATTAGTTGAATTGCATGTGTCAAAACAGGTATAACAACAGTTATATTTTAGTTAGGGTTGTCAATTTAGTGCAGTTTATAATAATAATTGTATAGTAGGCTAAATCCTTTTTCTACCACTGAAACAAATCCAGCTTTAAGTATCACCCTCATGTACACAGACCTGAATATAAAAATAAAGCAGACTTAATATGAACTTTCCTTAATTCTATACCTCAAAGATTGACAACCTCAGTTGCAGAATGTGTTTCTGTGGACTGTGGTTCTCAACGCATGAAGTCTTAGAGTTATTTGTATTTAGTTATATTAACTCTTTCCAATTTTATTCTATCTTAATACATTCTGGTTTTATCAACACTTGAATATGGGTAAGTTTCATTAAAAAAACAACATTTTAAGCAAAAAAAAATGAAAAAATACCAAAGATATTGTCAGACTACGTCTTTTTCGGATTTCAAAACATCACAGTCCTGTAGCTCGTCCTAGGCCGACATTTCATTCAGTAACGTTAGGCAGTTTTGATTTATATGCGGTTTAAAATTGATGATCGTGTTATTTTGTATATGCATCTGCTTACATATGCTAGCTGTCTTCTTCGCCTGTGTTTTGATCTGGAGACTCTACTCTTTCAGAAGATTTGTAATAGCGCCCCTTATTATAATACGGAAAGCCATACAATTCTGTCAATGGTTTGGAAAGAGTTAATAATCTTGATTAAAATGATTAGAGTAACACTAAAAATTAGGTGTACAATAAACTGACATAATTTTACATTTATGCTATTTATTACAAATGACCTTCAAACTCGTCGCCTTTCGGCAAAATTCGCCATTGTGATATTGAAATGTGATTTGTGTATCTGAAGTTTCGATGGCAGTTTCTTTGCATCTTTAAAGTGTTTATAAGAAGTGCTGCTTTGTATACTGGGGTAACCGCTATATTTCTGCACATACTGTCAGAGAGGGAATCTGCATTTTCATTCAGTCCATCTGTCGTTTTTGTTCGGACTCATTATATACAGGGTTTGAAATTAACACCCGCCAAATGCGGGTAAAAATGAACTATGGCGGGTAACGCTGTAAAATCACTTGCTAATTTGGCGTGTTGCTTATTATGTTTACTCACTTTGCTGGGGAAGTTTGTGTAAGCCAAATCTGCAGATTTAGCGCAAGTACTCGTGAGTCTTGGATATATTAAATACAGCATAGGCCTATTGTGCAGAATCTGTTCATATCTGGCTCACTTGAACACACACGTCACTACCCTGATTATACCCCGACCCCCCGGCCCTGGTCCAGAGTTTACATGTATGATTACAACAGAAGATCCAGAGGTACATACTGCATGTACAGATCCGCTGTTTATCAGCTACAATATTGTCTTGGTCTTTGAGTCAAAAAGATGGAGAACCACTCTCCTAAAGACTCGTCTATTCAATGTTTTAATCATCTTGCCTAATGTCTTAAATTATCCTCACTTGGTGGATTTTTTCAGCAAATATTGATGCATGCAATTCTTGATTGACGTGTTTAATGGATTAAAAGCCCTAGTTTTAATGTAGAAGCTCTTCGCAGATAATAAATCTGTGGTTTGTCAGGGTCACCCCGAGGCTGATCCGCCACTGGAGGGAGTGTGTCCTCGTGGCCAGCGGCTGACTCTGGATTAGGGCTGAATCTGGCCTTCGTGTCGGGGAGAGGGACGGGGCCTCGTTGGTGGGGGGCTTCGGAGAGGATTCTTGTCCAAACATTCTGCACGCGGATTTGTATTCATTGCACCCCTGCTGCTATTGATATCATTACGCGGGGCTCTCCAGCTGAGAGGAGGGCCCGGGCCGGGCGGATGGGGGTCACGGGGACAGCGGGCCTAATGAGAGCTGACACTGGCTCCAGGTCGACCGAGCATCTACCGGAATTCTAGCGGAGCCGCACTTTCCCAGTCAGCGCATTAGATCAAAGATCATTACCTGCTAATCAAAACACATGAGCGTGAGGCTCTCCCTTCTTTGCAGCCACCGGACCAGAGCTACTCAGCCCACAGAACAATTATGCATGCACTCGTTTCTGTGGAAGCTTGTTTCCACCACGGAATTAAAAAATGCAAAAAGGTATTAGCGTTTTTTTTATCTGGCAATTTTTCTCAAAATTGTGAATCTCGCAAGTAGGGTTGGTATAGTATGAATTTTAACGATTTCGATTCTCATTGATTCCTAGTTTCGATTCCAATAAGGTAAAGATATTCACATTTAGTCTTATCGCAAAACATTTAATAGTAGCTGAACAAAAATCAACAGACTATAGAACACTTACTCAAGGAACGTGGTTTAAAAATACCATAGAAAAAACACTAGCGTAACTTATATAAATTTCAAGCATTTTTAAAGACAAGTAAACACACACACAGTACTGCACTTTATAAATAAAATATACATTACAAATATAGTTACAAAAGTTATTCAGTGAAGAACGAGTGAATTTTCTCTCTTTTGTTGTGTGATTAGTGTTATTATAGAGACGGCAGGAATATTAGTACCGTCACTTTAAGAGCTGCACGGATCTAATATACTGATACACACGAACTCAGAAACGTCATATTGAAATGCTCACAAAGGAATCAATAAGATGAATCAAAATTTTAATTGTATAATAAGTATCCGATTCCTGACCTCAAGTATTCTCGATTTTCGATTCCGAACCCTACTCACAATTCTGTCCTTTATTTCTTGCATTTCCTCTAGAATATCCCAGACTTTTCTACAAAGAATTGCAGTAAACATTTGTTTTTTTTACGTGGAATTGCGAGTTTATATATCTATTTCGATAAACTCAGAATTGCGAGGGGAAAAAAGTAAAAAGGCAGTTTTTATTATTCTGTGGTAGAAATAAGCTTTCCTCCGAAACAGAGCTCCAGCTACACCTGAGATCGATCCTTTGAAAAGCAGTGTGTCGTACCAACAATGTCTTCCAAAAATGGTCTTGGTCTGATTTGTTGCTCTTTCTTTCACACGTCGTTAAATGCCACGTTATTAAAATCAGTTTCATATTTGCCAGGGAATTTCTGACCGTGAATCCCTAGATTACGGAAACCATATCAATAAGTTCGGCCTATCAAATCCGAGAAAGAAGCCTCGCTGAAGGAAGCTCGGGCAGTGAATGGTTGTGCCTCGGTGTTGTGCGATGCCGTGTGAGATAATCGTAGGCGGGGTGTAGTGGTGTGTACGGTGCACTCTGGCTGAACTTGCCCCGAGCTGCTGATCTGAGACCATCGGCTCCCGCGTCTGCTCATCCCGGGCTCGGGACCGGGCCTGATCTCAGACCAGCTTCTGCAGATGCAGGCCTGACGGGGGCTGGGGGTTGAGCTCTGGCCTAATAACCTCAACTCTAATCCTATTTCGCCTGTGCCATTGTTGCTTCATTAGGTCACATCTTCCATCCGAGTGCAGCAAGGCGACTTGGAGATTCATGAGGGATTTGTGAGACTTGGAGTCTGCGTATAGATGTTGGCTCCTTTTATCCTAAAGCCCTGTGCAGACAACAGTCTCTCTTCATATGTTCCGATTGAGAAAACGCCACTTACCCTCGTTGCTCCCAGCAAGTTCTGTCCGTTTCGGGATTTCAACCGTAGAAGGCGTGCTTCTCGAAGTGTTTGTCTGAGCTGTTTGATATTACAGTTTATGTTATTAAATGATGAATAAAGTGAATATGCATCGGTTGTGTTCCCGACGGGTTGGCTGTTGGGGGGGCGGGCGTCACTGGTGTGACTCCGAGATGCCAGTCTGAATACCAGCGCGAGGAGGACAGAGATAAGAAGAGAGAGAGAGAGAGAGAGCGGGAGCAGAGGGTCCATTGCCCATTAATCGTTTGTTTGAGTTTCTGCTCCGGTGAGCATGTTATGTCTCCATTAGCAGGGGTTTGTTTCCTCCTTCTGCCCGCCTCTCGGCAGCAGGGGCTCTAACACATCTCATTCGCCTGCTCACTGCTGTCTGGTGCCATGCAGACTGTGTGTGTGTGTGTGTGTGTGTGTGTGTGTGTGGGAAGAGGGTGGAGATTAATGACATGACATGAGGAAGGCAGTGAGCACGAGATGAAGGCTAGAGCTCTTGGTAATCCATTTTGGCCAAAATGCTGTTCGAGAAAAGCGTTATCGCTATAATGTCATGCGTCTGCTTTAAAGGTGAATGTGAGTTTTTGACTGTACTGAAGCATAAAAATACCATAATATGCTTGCAGATATTTAGGAAACATGCTGGGTTCACATACTCGTTTCTCTGGAAAACAATGGTGCCGCCAGTTATTTTACTTTGAAGTGAGATTTCCGTGCTGGAATGTCTGTTTTTCTTTTGTTCCGTGGGAAATTACTTGTTGCCAATTTACATAATAGTGTTTTGCCACCCTGGGTACCAGTTGACGGATAACACTGCATATTACAGTCATGGAAGCTAGCGAACAAACTGGGTCAGAGATCGCAGACTCTACCCAACCTAAAAAACCTCCACGCCCATCTAAAAATCTCTATGAATGGGAGCATATTCAACTCATCATAAATCAACTCATCAATTTCCATTGTCAATTGCACTCGTTCCTGTTGCGTGTGCTTAGTCTGGTAGTGAGCGTCGAGTCTGAGGAGGCGGGGAAACAACTCTCTCCAATATTTAGAATTTGGACTGCAGTGCCGCTAGCTGTCAATCTCACAAACAGCTCCTTTAACGAGAGGCTTTGGAGCTTTTCAGGAAAAACCTAATTTTATTCAAACTATTGTACATCAATAACAATGTACTAAAAAAAGGAAAAGTTTTTGCTTCATGTTTTTCGCATACATAAGACACCATTCACACGGCTCCGTGAAAACGACAAAAATTGTTGTATTCTGATGTCAGGCCAGTAGGTGGCGACATCACTGTAATAAACACTACACGCCAGTAGACCGAATACACAGACGCATGACGTCACCGTTTTCACAAACTCACATTTTTGTATTTTACACAAAAACAATAATGATATTGTTTTTAAAAATCTTGTACTTTGAAACACGTTTTCAAAAGTTTGGGTTTCCAGGCTCCCGAAACACCGTTGTCGTGTAAATAAACGGCTAAAACGCATAAAAAGTTTTACATTTTTAGTTGTAAACGGCCACTTAAAATAATTTTTTAAGCGCAGTTGTATTGTCTTGGAAACATTTTGCCATGATTTTATAATTTATTTGAGCTACTTTTCAAATTTATTTTGTTTTGATGTTGTTATATAAAAATCCAACACAGAAATATTGATTTCATGCTTAGAATGATAATGATGAGGAGCTACATAATAATTTTTTAATACTTAATTTGTAAAGGTGATTTATAGCCATTTTTTACACACATCCCTCAGTTGTTGCAACATTTAATACTTTAATTGTATTAATACTAAGAAGCAATACTTTAATACTTCTTAATCGAAAGTAATTGTGCTCTTTTTATCAAATAGACACCACTAACATTTTGAGTTATGAGAAAAAGAAGTACACTATAGCATACTTTTAAAAAGAGTTCTTATCTAAATAATATACTTAAGTATAAACTTCATGTTCTGTTTTTGTTTACCGAATTGCATGATAAGCATTTATGGTAAACTAAAATACACGTTAATGTAATTTCTGTTGTAACTTAAATATATTTTATTATTATTAACATATAGTAATAATACCACAAAAGTATAATCAAGTGCTTCAGTATGTTGGTAAACACACAAAAACAATAACAGAATATTATTAAAACAATGATTTAAAATGTACTCAAAAGGAAATATTTTTTATGACAAAGTGCATTACTAAAAGTGTACTTAATTGTTTTAAGACAGTCAAGAAAGTGTGCTCTCATTAAGTACACTTAAGTGGCCTTTTATTTCATTAGTATTATATTATCTCCAAGTTCATTAAAAACATGTAAGATTTGTAATACTCTACAAGTGCGGATTCTATAAAATAAGAGCGCTTCTTTTTCACAAGGGATGTGATGTATGAAAATAAATTCACTTTCAAACAGAATATTTGTGCTCATATTCAAGCTGTAGGATACCTCAAATAAAAAGCTACCGGGACCAAACTTGTCCCTACTGAAGAGACTTGTGTACGTAAATCAGCGTCACGTTCTTATGCACAAAGACACTTCATCCAGAAGTCAGTAGAGCTACAGGAACTTTCACAATTGTGTCTCATGAAAGGAATTTTGGTCAGACAAATTCCAAGCGTGGCAGCCGGATAAGGCCGTGGAAAGATCCCTTTTATCTCACAGCACTTTTGCCTTTTGTTGATGATACACTGACCTTCCTCATCGATCTCCAGCGCTCTGAGCTCCTGTTCACTTGATAATGAGACTCCACTGATAATGAAGCACACAAATTGTGTGTGTCGTGGCTGTCCCACCACTAACTCTCGGACCCGCATTGTTCTACCGGAACGATCCACCTCGTCTTCCACTGGGACACATGATGGACTCTCCAGATCCACTGTCCTCCAAGCCTGATCTAACACTGACCCTAAAGATAGTAATGGTAAAACAAGTCATAATGTTTCAATTTGAGTGTCTGTTCACACGCTTGGTTTACTCTTAACCCTCTGGTGCTCTTTTGTCATTTTTGACCAAAAAACTTTACGTTTTGTTTTTTTTAGAATTTTTTGCTTCATCGGAATGGTATGAAACTTGGTAAAGGTTTTGGCACTAGCTGTGTGAACACACACACAAATCATGGACATGATTCAAATAGGTTTAATGGTGCTGTAAAAAATAGTCACACTTGTGCTCCTCGCGTCAGAAATGACGCATTGGAAATGAATGCGAGACGAATTTCCTCTAGTGGAAGCGTTTGGTACTGCAGCCAAACACAATCTTACTGAAAAAGGTAATTTTTTGAGAAATAAAATTTGTTTAGATTTATGGCTTTGATTTTCTTGCAGTCTTAAAGTAAAACATGATTTTAAAAATACATATTTCATATGAAAATTTAAAATGTATTGTTATGCAAAAATGCACAAAAATAGTATGTCAAATTCTGTTACTTTTTTTTAAGTTCCTTTTAAAACTTTTTTCACTTCAGTAATAATCTGCCAATTGTCGTTTTTAAAAAGAGATTAAACTTCAGTCTGTCACTCTAAAGCATTCAAGATTTACCACAGTTTAAGTTGGAAATTACATTTTCTGGTCTATGCTCAAAAAGTAAATAAATGGATTATAAATACAGCGTAATATCCAAAATATTACATAAAAAACATTATCAATCCACAATATAGTGCCTTCATTTCACTAACAAAAAAAAATATTTTAATTTTTGACCGACTCACGAAGAGCACAAGCGTCTTGCCTTTGCTTGCTGGAGAATTCCTCTGTTAGAGGAGTGTGTATGATCAGCATGAGAGTAACTCCTCAGCACATGCTCCAGTGGAACTTAAAAAAACCGCCTTGTATATTGATTTCCGATGCACTGGTGGCCTCCGGGTCCCTGTGCTTGAGTGCCCTCGGCCGTAGCACAGCGCTGGTCCGGAAGCCTTGGGAATGGATCCCGGACTCACAGCTTTCAAATTTCTCCAGCCTAAGTGAAAGTTGTCCTGGGACACGAGTCCATCCATCAGACTATTGTCTCGGTTTAACAGGCGCAGGTTCACATGGCCAGTGTTGGGTTGACAGGCGTTGTCAGACAGTTAAAGTGCCACCAGCTCCCCTGAGACACCAGTGTCTTCGGCTCGTCCGACACTGGATCAATAGTCCACTAGAGTGGAACTATCTGCGGTTGTGACTCCATTTTTCACCTTGTCATACTGAAACTCAGCTAATGTTTTTCCATGTTTTATGCCCTGGATTGATATCTGTTGCTCACAGGGCACTCTTAGTTGCCTCACCTCATCTGGCACCTGTTGTGGATCCACTTCAGCTGAACAGTTTGGACTTTTTTCCAGAGGAGTGCGAAAACACACTTTTACTGTGTGATGTACTGTTTGTTGTATATTTTTACCATGTTATGTAACAATTTGATCCCTTAAATCTCATCTCTGATCACCAATATATGTTTACATGTTCTTTCCTTGAAAAACATTTTTGTACCTTAAAATATGTTGAAAGTAATTCGACACCCTTGCCTCATTTAGCATACGCGGTTCTATGAATATGCAAATGAGCCCCGCCTCCACTCACTCACTCACTCACTCAGAGATCCACTCGTTGACGATCACACGTTGATCTGATTGGTTACAAGGTAGTTTGTGACGTCAGAAACACCAGCGATTTCAAAGCGTGTTTTTGAGACTGTCTTTGGTTCACTGCAGTTTTAAGGAGAAAATACTCAGCAATGCTGTCGACTTATGAATTTACACATGGTTTGTCTTAAAGCATATTAAAAACACCACATAGACATATAAACAACATTAAAAACACCACATAGACATATAAACAAGGCTTGATTTTCTATTTAGGGGGGACTTTAAGCAATATAAATAAAATATCAGCACAATTTCAAATATGACGTTTACTGAGTTGTATAATATTTTGAGTTACATTTTTAAACAATATTGTCTGTGTTTGCTCTATTTCGGTAATGAAAATTCCAAACAGAGCTGCAACAGAATGGCTTTGTGTCTTTTAGCAAGTGGTATTCTTCTGTTCGTAAGTTATTCATTGTTTTTGAGCAAATTGATTCAGTGATCCATTAATGAAAGAATCAGCCGTTCGACAATCATATCGTACACGTATCAGCAACTGCTTTAAAAGTTTTTGCTTGTGTTTTTCGCGTACAGATGACAACATTGTCAAAACCATCTTGTGGAAACTACTAAAAACGCCCGTATTCTGATGCCAGGCCAGTAGGTGGCGACATCACTTTGTAAAGAAACACTACGTGCATGACATCACTGTTTCACAATCTCACGTTTTTGTAGTTTACACAAAAGCAATAACGATACTCACATTGAAACACGTTTTCAAATGTTTGCGTTTCCAGGCTCCCAAACATGTTGTCATGTAAATGAACAGCCAAAACGCATAAAAAGTTTTTAGTTGAAAACAGTGTCATGTAAACGAGTACTTTACAGTCACAAATGACTCAGAAATTAAAGCACATAGTGATGTTTATAACCACCACCTTTCAAACGATTGTCTACGGCCTGCAAACTAAGCCACACACCAAAATAGTGTCGGCCATGTCCTAAAGTCTCACGAGGCGAACGCTGGAGGACAGATAAGTCTGACAGAATGCAGATGCTGTTATTTTTGTCCTGAGGATCTACTTACTGTCCATCGAGTCAGATAACAAAGACGGTCTGAGTTGCATCCATTCAGCCGCTGTCATATTTCAGACCGAGTGCTTGATAAGTGTGTTGCACAGAAGCATCGCTGGAGATTGGAGCTTTGGGACAGAGACGTGGGAGAGAACAGATGCTGTTATCCTCCACTTCAGCTCTTTGATCACGAGAGTATAAACGCCTCCATCTACACAAGAGGCCGTGTGTATTTGACTACGAGAGTCGATGTTATGATGAACGTGTCGGCGGCTTCGGCGTCTCTCAGCGAGAAACAGTGTTGAAGAGTTTCCAGTAACACTTGAGGATACTGTTCCTTCATAATTCATAATTATAATCATAATTAATAAATCATGATAACAGGTTAATAATTAACATGAATAATGCATAATTTATAATAAAAGGTAACAGTAATCCACTAGTAATGACTCAAGTGTTACATCCTAATCTAAAGGAACTACTAATTATTTGGATCAGTATTTTAAAGTGAAAAACATGATAACTACCTAATATTGACTGAAGTCATTGTAAGCGTTTGAGGTTTTTGTAAGATTTTGAATAGTAATTCCTTCTGATGGATTTGATAATACTTTAGTCATTACTAGTGTGTTCCCACGATCTTCACTTTAGAATGCTGAGAATTAGAAGTTCCTTTAGAAAGATGTAGTAACACTTGAGTCATTACTATCCAAAATCTTACAAAAACATCAAAAGCTTACAATGACTTCAGTCAATATTAGGTAGTTATATATAGTAATATAGGTATAAGTAATACAAACTTTATTATTACTTCTAAATAATATTATTATTTATTACAAGGATCAATATTTCACTTTAGAATAATGATCCAAATAATGAGTAGTTCCTTTAGAAAGATGTAGTAACACTTGAGTCATTACTAATGGGTTACCGTTACCTTGTATTATACATTATGCATTCTTAATATTAATTATGAACCTGTATATAGTACTTCTCAGTGAGGTATGAAAAATTACTGTTACTGATTAGCTAATACTGACCGCTATTACTTACTAATTCGTTAATCAGAGTTTCTTGTTAGTTAATAGTAGTTACTAGAATGTTAATAGTTCGTTACTCATTTGTTTCTGTGTAGTTATTCATTAATGAAGGAACAGTATTATAAAGTGTTATCGAGTCTCCTTCTTTTGCGGTTATGAAGACGTCGAAGTGACGATTTATTTGCTCTGTTCGGGACAGTAAAAGTGGGTTCATTTTTAGGACTTCAAGGAGTTGAAAAATGTGAATCATATTAGTGCATTAGTACTTAATAAACAATCTGTTGCGTGAAGTCAAACAAGACGAAGACACTTAATGTGGCCTTTCCTTATCTAAGAATAACAGGATCGCTGCCTCTTACACACATCAAAGATCCTTGTAGACTCGCACACGCTCGATCCTCATACGCAGACTAAACCAACAGAGAGGATACCTCAAACATGTGCTGAACAACCACCTGTGCTTCCATCCGTCTCAGATCCAGAGATAAGCCTGAGTCGCAGTCAGATCCAGAGATAAGCCTGAGTCGCAGTCAGATCCAGAGATAAGCCTGAGTCGCAGTCAGATCCAGAGATAAGCCTGAGTCGCAGTCAGATCCAGAGATAAGCCTGAGTCGCAGTCAGATCCAGAGATAAGCCTGAGTCGCAGTCAGATCCAGAGATAAGCCTGAGTCGCAGTCAGATCCAGAGATAAGCCTGAGTCATAGTCAGATCCAGAGATAAGCCTGAGTCACAGATAAGCCTGAGTCATAGTCAGATCCAGAGATAAGCCTGAGTCGCAGTCAGATCCAGAGATAAGCCTGAGTCATAGTCAGATCCAGAGATAAGCCTGAGTCGCAGTCAGATCCAGAGATAAGCCTGAGTCGCAGTCAGATCCAGAGATAAGCCTGAGTCGCAGTCAGATCCAGAGATAAGCCTGAGTCGCAGTCAGATCCAGAGATAAGCCTGAGTCGCAGTCAGATCCAGAGATAAGCCTGAGTCGCAGTCAGATCCAGAGATAAGCCTGAGTCATAGTCAGATCCAGAGATAAGCCTGAGTCAGAGTCAGGTCCAGAGATAAGCCTTAGTCGCAGTCAGATCCGGAGATAAGCCTGAGTCGCAGTCAGATCCAGAGATAAGCCTGAGTCGCAGTCAGATCCAGAGATAAGCCTGAGTTCGCAGTCAGATCCAGAGATAAGCCTGAGTCATAGTCAGATCCAGAGATAAGCCTGAGTCATAGTCAGATCCAGAGATAAGCCTGAGTCGCAGTCAGATCCAGAGATAAGCCTGAGTCGCAGTCAGATCCAGAGATAAGCCTGAGTCGCAGTCAGATCCAGAGATAAGCCTGAGTCGCAGTCAGATCCAGAGATAAGCCTGAGTCGCAGTCAGATCCAGAGATAAGCCTGAGTCGCAGTCAGATCCAGAGATAAGCCTGAGTCGCAGTCAGATCCAGAGATAAGCCTGAGTCATAGTCAGATCCAGAGATAAGCCTGAGTCGCAGTCAGATCCAGAGATAAGCCTGAGTCATAGTCAGATCCAGAGATAAGCCTGAGTCGCAGTCAGATCCAGAGATAAGCCTGGTCATAGTCAGGTCCAGAGATAAGCCTGAGTCGCAGTCAGATCCAGAGATAAGCCTGAGTCACTGTCAGATCAAGAGATAAGCCTGAGTCGCAGTCAGATCCAGAGATAAGCCTGAGTCGCAGTCAGATCCAGAGATAAGCCTGAGTCGCAGTCAGATCCAGAGATAAGCCTGAGTTCGCAGTCAGATCCAGAGATAAGCCTGAGTCATAGTCAGATCCAGAGATAAGCCTGAGTCGCAGTCAGATCCAGAGATAAGCCTGAGTCGCAGTCAGATCCAGAGATAAGCCTGAGTCGCAGTCAGATCCAGAGATAAGCCTGAGTCATAGTCAGATCCAGAGATAAGCCTGAGTCGCAGTCAGATCCAGAGATAAGCCTGAGTCATAGTCAGATCCAGAGATAAGCCTGAGTCGCAGTCAGATCCAGAGATAAGCCTGGTCATAGTCAGGTCCAGAGATAAGCCTGAGTCGCAGTCAGATCCAGAGATAAGCCTGAGTCACTGTCAGATCAAGAGATAAGCCTGAGTCGCAGTCAGATCCAGAGATAAGCCTGAGTCGCAGTCAGATCCAGAGATAAGCCTGAGTCACTGTCAGATCAAGAGATAAGCCTGAGTCGCAGTCAGATCCAGAGATAAGCCTGAGTCATAGTCAGATCCAGAGATAAGCCTGAGTCGTAGTCAGATCCAGAGATAAGCCTGAGTCGCAGTCAGATCCAGAGATAAGCCTGAGTCATAGTCAGATCCAGAGATAAGCCTGAGTCGTAGTCAGATCCAGAGATAAGCCTGACTCGCAGTCAGATCCAGAGATAAGCCTGAGTCATAGTCAGATCCAGAGATAAGCCTGAGTCGCAGTCAGATCCAGAGATAAGCCTGAGTCATAGTCAGATCCAGAGATAAGCCTGAGTCGTAGTCAGATCCAGAGATAAGCCTGAGTCGCAGTCAGATCCAGAGATAAGCGTGAGTCGCAGTCAGATCCAGAGATAAGCCTGAGTCATAGTCAGATCCAGAGATAAGCCTGAGTCGCAGTCAGATCCAGAGATAAGCCTGAGTCGCAGTCAGATCCAGAGATAAGCCTGAGTCATAGTCAGATCCAGAGATAAGCCTGAGTCGCAGTCAGATCCAGAGATAAGCCTGAGTCGCAGTCAGATCCAGAGATAAGCCTGAGTCGCAGTCAGATCCAGAGATAAGCCTGAGTCATAGTCAGATCCAGAGATAAGCCTGAGTCACAGTCAGATCCAGAGATAAGCCTGAGTCATAGTCAGATCCAGAGATAAGCCTGAGTCGCAGTCAGATCCAGAGATAAGCCTGAGTCGCAGTCAGATCCAGAGATAAGCCTGAGTCGCAGTCAGATCCAGAGATAAGCCTGAGTCATAGTCAGATCCAGAGATAAGCCTGAGTCGCAGTCAGATCCAGAGATAAGCCTGAGTCGCAGTCAGATCCAGAGATAAGCCTGAGTCATAGTCAGATCCAGAGATAAGCCTGAGTCGCAGTCAGATCCAGAGATAAGCCTGAGTCGCAGTCAGATCCAGAGATAAGCCTGAGTCGCAGTCAGATCCAGAGATAAGCCTGAGTCATAGTCAGATCCAGAGATAAGCCTGAGTCGCAGTCAGATCCAGAGATAAGCCTGAGTCACAGTCAGATCCAGAGATAAGCCTGAGTCGCAGTCAGATCCAGAGATAAGCCTGAGTCACAGTCAGATCCAGAGATAAGCCTGAGTCACAGTCAGATCCAGAGATAAGCCTGAGTCATAGTCAGATCCAGAGATAAGCCTGAGTCGCAGTCAGATCCAGAGATAAGCCTGAGTCATAGTCAGATCCAGAGATAAGCCTGAGTCACAGTCAGATCCAGAGATAAGCCTGAGTCCATCCATCCATCCATCCATTCATTCATTCATTCATTCATTCATTCACACTTTATCCTCCTGTTATCTGGATCAATGGCATGATGCTCTTTTTTTACCAGATGCTTAAGTTTTTTGAGGCATTGGCTAAAAATGTAGGGGTGCTATAATATTGAGCTAAAATTGTCTAAAAATTTCTCAAAATATGTGTAAAGTAAATCACAAACTCATAACTAATTAGCGTATGCATTTGTGGGTAATATTTTATAAACACATGACTATTTTAGCGCCATATCTGTTCTGATTTCAAAATGAACAACAACAAAAAAACTCAAAAAAGATTTGAATTCTTATGAATTAAGTAGTTTGACATACTTTATTATTATTAAAGATGGAATATAAGAATATAAAGCATTAAAGTTTAAAATATTATAAGTGTATGGAAAAACATGCAGGAAATTCTGTTCCCTCACAGACACTGGTGACTCACGATATCAGATCAGTTGATCTGTTTATTACATCACAAGGTTAGTATAGGTTGTTAAATACTAGCATAGGGTAAAACCTGCAAAAACTATTTATAACAACAACAAAAAACTTTTACACAAAAAGTGAATAGTTCATAAGTCAGTTGAGTGATTCTGCATAGGGAACGAGTGAGTGAAAATGAAAAGATTCAGCTGGAGACTCTTGACTGTTTTTCCAAAATATCTGCACGGTCACAAATGTTAAATAACAGTTCAGAAGTTAATATTATGAGGTTCATTTTAGACTCAATATTGTCAATAAAAGTTCCAAAGCTGCAACAGAAACACTGGTGTTAAGTTCCGTGTTTTTGAACTAACCGATTTAATGATCCATTCATAAAGAGAGTCACTTGCCACATTCCAACTGTTTGAATGAATCGTTTGACTGAATGAAGCAATGACTCACTCATTAAGACAGTGATTTGATATAAAATGTATAATTACATTTTTAAAAAATATTTCACATTTCAGATTTAATTTGATTGCCAACAGCTTTTAGTGTCGTATTGTTCAAATTGAATTTATGGATTAAATAGTAAAAATAATTAATTTATGTATTACAAAGGTAAGAATAGAAATCAAATGAAGGTGGGAAATGCTGTGTCCCAGCTGTGAACTGCCCACGCACAGAATATGAAGAATGTTTATGAATGTAAACGTTGAGCTCGACTCTCTCAGTCTTTATCTGATGTGTTTCTCTTGTGCTTTACACTGACGGTCTGCCCCTCCGAGGGGGTTAAGAGGGAAAGCAGCCCTTAAAGAGAATGCTGCTTAACCCTGACCTGTGTGTGTGTGTGTGTGTGTGTGTGTGTGTGTGTGTGTGTGTGTGTGTGTGTGTGTGTGTGTGTGTGTGTGTGTGAGAGAGAGAGAGAGAGAGCCGCTGCCTCCACCGCCTCTTCACAGAGTGTTTACATTCTAGCGATCAGTCTTTATCTTCCCCAAGCCTGGATCTCTTGCCACAAGTTTACACTGTATCACACACACACACACAGACACACACACACACACACACACACACACACACACACACACACACACACACACACACACACACACACACACACACACACACACACGTGCCTCCCATGGAGACGGAGAGAGAGGAGAAAGCTGTCACAATCTCATCCATCTTGACTGTAGCAGAGGCCAAGTTAACTTTCTTCAGCCAACAGTCCTGGATGAGTATATATATATATATATGTGTGTGTGTGTGTGTGTGAACGGTTATATTTCTTTCTGTACAGTCACCATGAAATCAAAATAGACAATTCTTATTTTTTATGGAATACTGCAGTGTTTATTGTAAATTATATATCGGTGCACATCATTATTGTGTTACTGTAATAATCTTGAATCAAAATAACTTCCTCTTCATCTCTTCTCTGATGATGTATTTCTCACATGAGATCAGCCAATAGCAAACCACAACCAGCCAACCAGCCAATCAATTCCTCACAGACACAATCAAGCCCCGCCCGCATTTGTTCTTGTTCCAGAAGCTTTTCACTCAGATTTACGCTATTGTTTAAAAGTTTTGGAGTTGGCAAGAATCTTTTAATGTTTCTGAAAGAGTCTCTTCTGCTCACCAAGGCTGCATTTATTAGATCAGAAATACAGTAAAAACAGTGAAATATTATTCCAATGTAAATCAGCTGTTTTCTATGTGAATATATAGTAAAGTGTAATTTAATCCTGTGATCAAAGCTGAATTTTCAGCATCATTACTCCAGTCTTCAGTGTCACATGATCCTTCAGAAATATAGCGTCATTATTCAGATCAATTCAAACTGAACAATTTTAAATGTTTATTCAGTTCAGTTCAATAAATGATAGGCAGGCAAATTAATGTTTTTTTTTTTTTTTTTGCTACAGCAAATATAGAAGTCAAAGCCTTTACCAAAGTGAATAAGTCAAAGTCGACAGCATTGCTGAGTATTTTCTCCTTAAAACTGCAGTGAACCAAAGATTTGAAATCGCTGGTGTTTCTGACGTCACAAACTACCTTGTAACCAATCAGATCAACGTGTGATCGTCAACGAGTGGATCTCTGAGCGAGTGAATGAGTGGAGGCGGGGCTCATTTGCATATTCATAGAACCACGCATACTAAATGAGGCAAGAGTGTCGAGTTACATTCAAGATATGAAGATTTTTTTCAAGTAAAAAACATTTAAACGTGATTTTGGTGATCAGAGATGAGTTTTAACAGATACAATTATTGACTACAGGGGACTTTAATATTAGTTGATAAAATACAATGTTTAGGTTTATAACTGTTGATTTAAAAAATATAGGGGTAGATGCATCTTGACAGACACTTTTTAACCAGACTTTTTCTACAGTTGCCATATTGGACAGTGTAAACGATTAGCCTGGTAATCGTGATCTCTGATAATATCAACACTATCTCACGACCAATTCGTATGAATTCGTACGAGTGATTAATAGGTGGCTAATTCGTACAAATTCATACCATTTGTCTTAACCCAAGTGATGGGTGGGTTTAGGGGCGGGGTCAGGGGTAGGTCATCCGTACGAATTCATACGAATTTGGCAACATTTTAAATATGTACGATTTAGCAAAAATCGTACGAATTCGTACAAGTAAGGTTATATGAATTTGTACGAATTAGTCACCTCGTAAAATTGGTATGAATTACCGTGAGATCGGGTTGGATAATATTCAGTGTCATTTCATTTGTTTTATTTTTGTAGTTATTTTAGTTGTACTTTCAACTCGTGCATTTCTTGGGCTCTTTGTTTGATGCTCATGCCAGCCTGTGCTTTCTGGAGTCCAGAGCACATATAAAACACAAACCCGACCACATGAAGTGTATGGACAGCGCCGGCGGAGAGTTATTGAGTGTTGGAGTCCTAGAGAGAGCTCTCGCTGCGACGGGTCGTGACTTCAGTCTGTAGCGGGAGCCGCTTTTATTGATAACATCCAGTCACACATCGGCCTCATCCCAGGTTCCTCGTGTCGTGCTCGACGTCCCGAAGAAAGAGCCGGTGTGTGTGTATGTGTGTGCTCGAGGTTCAGGAGCTGGTGTGTGTGTTCAGAGACGCTCATTCCCACCAGAGCCAGAGCTTCCAGACCCCTGCATTTAGAAGATCGATGGCCTCACAGAACAGCTGGCGGAGAGTCGAGGGATCGAGGCTATTGATCTCAGACGCTGTTAAACATTGGGCAGGGAGCCTTGCTTAGCACCCTGACTCTCTGTTGCAGAAAATAAAGGGATTTCTGGGTTACTACTTCCTGTATTTCAGCTGGAAATGATCAAATGT
Organism: Siphateles boraxobius; assembly: GCF_051911475.1. Lineage (NCBI taxonomy): Eukaryota > Metazoa > Chordata > Actinopteri > Cypriniformes > Leuciscidae > Siphateles > Siphateles boraxobius. Next base: position 89,538 of record NW_027508814.1, on the reverse strand, counting down.
TTATCAGGGGTTGGCAGGTGAGAATTATTACAAACTTGTTAAATGTAATTTACATGAGAAGGAAGATGTGTAAACTTCCAGCGTTTAATGTTGTTTATGTGTCTATGTGGTGTTTTTAATAAGCTTTAAGACAAACCATGTGTAAATTCATAAGTCGACAGCATTGCTGAGTATTTTCTCCTTAAAACTGCAGTGAACCAAAGACAGTCTCAAAAACACGCTTTGAAATCGCTGGTGTTTCTGACGTCACAAACTACCTTGTAACCAATCAGGAGTGTGTTTCCCAAAAGCATCGTTAGCCAACTATAGTCTCAAGTTCTGTCGTTATCAGCAGTTCGACGAGTCGGTGTTTCCCGACACCATCGTTCCAACGAACATTCGCAAACAGCATCGCAGAGTTGTGTGTGTGAGCGACAGATCTCGAGCTGCGGTTAGAAGAGTTTCTAGTGTTCATGACATGTGGACTCAATAAATCCTGATCTCGAGCAGAATAAGCAAGCTGACATTCAGTGCAATCTATATCTTTAATTTAGAATACATACAAATGTCATTTACGTCTTTTAGTTTGTCGAGAGATTTAAAGCGTCGTTTTTGAAGAGTGCGCATGTGTGAACGAGCTCGAGTGCGTAAGAACGAGACTATCATTGAATCTGGAAATAAAGCAAAATATTCCTCAGATGTATGTCTGTGATTTATAGCAAAACATCCAGCATTATTCGATCTCAAACAGATTCATTAACAGTAGTAATTACTCCAACACCTGTGTAACATCATTAACCAACGTGGCTGAACGACCAGTTTGCGACAGTATGGTTTCGGGAAACAGTCGTGACTAGCTAGTTGATTTCTTGACGTCATGCATGTGCGCATTACAGTCTATAATGTTTCTTTACAGTGACAGCGCCACCCACTGGCCTGGCATCAGAATACTGCGCTTTTAGTCGTTTTCACCGTTTCGGATCGTTTTGACAATGTTGTCGTCTGTGCGCGAAACTTCAAAAATGCAAAGAAAAAACTTGTCAACCATTGAATGTACCCAAAATGTAGAAATAAAAGGGCATTTTTTACCATCATCAGCCATCTTTGGACATAAAAGCCTTAATGGAGTTGTTTAGTGCATATAAAAAAATATTCTAAAACATTGGTGAAATATCGATGCTGGAATCCTACATCTTCAAGTAAAGACCAAACGTTCGTCTCATTCTGCGATGCTGAAACGACATATTTGCATATGAGATAAGTATTACACCTGGAACTTTTTTGAAAGAGCTGCCAAGATAAACTAATCCTGAAAAGTCTTGATTACAGAATTATATTTTTACCTTTGCATAAAAGGTTGTAGCCGAACGCACCATTGCAACTCGATTTCTGCACTCGTACAAATGCTTTCATCATAACTAACACTGGGATTCATTGAGCAGACACAGACTGAGTCATTGATTATACTGGGAGTTTTGGCTAGAACTCGTGCCTTTTAAAGTGATTGACAGCTCCAGTGATTATAAGCAGGATTGGACCTGTGATCTACTGAATGCAGGATTTCAAGGTAAACCTGAAGGGGAAGGTATGGATGTTGATAAAAATGCATTAGTTCTGGAAGCATGTTTGCATGTTTACTATCACTCTGGTTGTTTCATGTATATAAAGACTGGAATATTCCAAGTTGAGACTGCAGCATAAACCCTCTTATTATAGTGAGACTCACTGCATTTAGTACATGGAACTTATTGTTAATAAATCATTAGTTCAGACATAGGATACGAGGCAGGTGGGCAGATTGTCAAGATCAGTTTGGAGGTTCATGACTAAACTTCATGTAATTTCTCCCGATTAATGAAAGAATTTTGAATTATCTGCCAATGTTCTTTACATTTTGTTAAACGTTTGGTTAACACGATTCTGGAGATTCATGAGTTTCTCCCTCATCTACTGTACATTAAGCTTTTCCTTTCTGTTAAACTGCTTTGTGTATTTTAAAACATGATATATATATATCAATTGAAATTGTAAGAAAATTGTCCCTTGTCTGTCTCTGACATGGAGATCATTTGTAGAAGTACCGTGGGATTTCCGCTGACAGACTTGAGTGGACTGACAACACAGAGAGCGTCTACAAGAAAGACCAACCCTGAGGAGATCAGGTCATTAAAGGGGATATATCATGAAAATCTGACTTTTTCTATGTGTAAGTGCTATAATCGGGTCCCGGTGCTTCTACTAACACAGAAAACGAGAAAAGTGAAACCCAGTAACTTTGTTCTGGTGAGTCTTTCTCTGCAAGCATGTCAAAAAATAAGCGGATCAGATTTCGCTCTCCTTCTGATTTATGAAGAGGATCTTATTATAATATTACCGGCTCTTAATCTGCACGTTTACACACACGACAAGCGACAACAGTGAGCAGTTCTAACACACCGGCAGAAGATCCAGCAAAGCCTGAAACTTTTCTGTCGTTGAGCACAGACGAGCACTGAACACTATTGACCAGAACATGTCACCGCTGTCTTATAAACACCTCAGGAACTGTGGACACTTGTGTAGAAGTTCAACATGATGATGAGATGATCAATGTAACTCCACAACAACTACATAAATGTCTCCACTAACATTCAGAAACTCTTCCTGAGTCTCTCCGTAAGGCTGCACTCGCTACTGGTTATTCTGGGATTCTGGATGAGTGAGATTGGCTTGTTTTGTTATTGCCGGAGTTTCTGAAGCTTGTGTAAAGACTCCGCTGCAGCTCATTTGCATTTAAAGGGACACACACAAAAACGGCCAAATTTGACAAGCTATAATAAATGATCTGGTATTTTGAGCTGAAATTTCACAGACACATTCTGGGGACGCCATAGCTTTATATTACATCTTGTGAGAAGGGGTATAATATGTCACCTTTAAGACCTTGCCCAACATACAGGGCATAAAGAGAGATCAATCCGATAGAACTTCAGTAACATTTGAACATTTTTAGCTTGACGGACACATTTAAATGCTCCACACAAATAATGAGCAAGCCAGACCCTGAGATGGCGCAGGCCCACAGCCGTTCCCCGTGAGACCCAATATTTTCCATATGGATGAAGTAATGCAGGTGAAGGAGCTGTAGAGCGTCCAGTGGGACTCATACCTTTTCCCACAGACGGGCGTAGGTGGAGGGAACTGGGTGCCTTATCAGTCCTAATGATTAGACAGCTGGAAGTTATTTTCCAGTCCTAGTTTCAGATTAGGGTCCAAAACCCCCACTGGACAATCCAGCTTTTCCATGACAAGGACAGATGGAGATGTTCTGACATGCATTACCATCTGATATGAGTGCATTTTACATCAATGCCATGATTTTACCCTTGGTTATCTCTGGGATTTTAACCATGCCGTGGCTCTTCATCAGTCTCACAAGACTGTCTCAATAAATCATCAGACTTGCTGAGAGCATCAAAGATTGAAGTCTTGATCGATGGACTCTGTTGCTTCATTGTGATTGTGGAAGTAAGGATGAAACCCTGAGAGCAATAAATTCTCATCTTTATCAGGTCCTGATGATATCATGTAGAAGTCCTCCTGTCTTTTTAATTATCAGATAACATTGAATTACTTTCATCTGATGAATGATAGAAACATTGACAGGAGTCAATCAGGAGTGTGTTTCTCAAAAGCATCGTTAGCCAACTATAGTCTCAAGTTCTGTCGTTATCAGCAGTTCGACGAGTCGGTGTTTCCCGAAACCATCGTTCCAACGAACATTCGCAAACAGCATCGCAGAGTTGTGTGTGTGAGCGACAGATCTCGAGCTGCGGTTAGAAGAGTTTCTTGTGTTCATGACATGTGGACTCAATAAAACCTGATCTTGAGCAGAAGAAGCAAGCTGACATTCAGTGCAATCTATATCTTTAATTTAGAATACATACAAATGTCATTTACGTCTTTTAGTTTGTCGAGAGATTTAAAGCGTCGTTTTTGAAGAGTGCGCATGTGTGAACGAGCTCGAGTGCGTAAGAACGAGACTATCATTGAATCTGAAAATAAAGCAAAATAACTGAGAAAAATTAGAAATATTCCTCAGATGTATGTCTGTGATTTATAGCAAAACATCCAGCATTATTCGATCTCAAACAGATTCATTAACAGTAGTAATTACTCCAACACCTGTGTAACATCATTAACCAACGTGGTTGAATGACCAATTTGCAACAATATGGTTTGGGGAAACAGTCGTGACTAGCTAGTTGATTTCTTCAACGCTGCATCTACTGTGATAGTGAAGCCGCGAGTTACGGCGCTACACACCCCAGAATGGACCGTTTTCACATAGGGTTCAGAAGTCGTCATGGGTAAACTTTGAACAGAAACTACAACAAGTACAGTTTTTGCGTTCCCATTTGCCTCAGTAGCAATAAAAAAAATCCACAATAGTGGACTTTAAAGAGCTTGAGCGTTTAAAACGTCAGATGATAAAACGCTACCGTCCACTGGTGTGGACAATTATATAATCTGCTTTTCCACCGAAATTACCCGGAACAATTAGTCATAGGAACTTCTTTCCCCCAGACCTGCTGCTGTCTGCGTTTCCACCGCGGTCTAAAGTAGCCTACCGTGAAGATTATAGGCAAATTAGTTCGGTGACGTAGCACTGCGCGCGACTTTACCGTTTTTTTTTTTTTTACAATTTAAGCTTAATAAAAAGCCTGAACCTCATTGTCCATCCATTGGTCGTATTTTTTAAACTCCATTGTTGATTCGAATTGTGCACCGCAACAGATGATGGTTGAAATAAAACGCTGCGGGGAGTCAACCAATCAAAATGCGGGATGAGCTCGACCAATCAGCGCACGAGTCCCACTCCCGAAAGTTCCTGAACTTTGAAAAAGTAGCACCTCGCGAGCAGGGACTTTCTGACGGGGAAATATTTACCCAGAACTTCATTTAGACCCTGATTTCTGCGAGTACCAACACAAAGTCCAGTTCCTGGGGAGAGTTCCTGCAGTGGAAACGTTAATATAGTTATCATTTCTTTTGCGAATGGCCCTTAATACTCTAAACGTGAAGCTTTGGCTTGTGACAGCGGCTCTGCCTGTTTCGGCCTCACGTGAGAGAAAACGGTCTGATATCTTCAGTCCTTCTGGCTGTTTCTTACCCTCTCAACACTCCAGTTTCTGTTTCTCCAGACCTGATCTGGTGCTGAAAGCCTCCGCTCTGCAAACGCAGCGTTCAGCACAGATGCTGTTCGTCAACGGGTGATGCATGCCTCTGCTGATACACCAGACGTCTTTACACGAACCAGAAAACCTGCTATCTGATGAAGCCTCCACTTCCCGTTGCTCGCCGTGACCCAGTTCCCCACTTCAGCTGGGATGCGCTCACTGACCAGAAGCATGAAATCACCAAGAGTTCTCTAGTACAGTCAAACCAACAATTACTCAGACAGCTTCAACATTTCTCACATTATCACCGTTTATTCACTATAGTTTAGAAAATTGTAATAAAAGAACTCAGAGTTATGAACTCAGTTGATATTTCACTGGTTGTGTCCGTCCTTCTGTTAGACTCTCACACATGAATTATGTTGAATATCTGTCAGCTGTTCAATTTAACTACACAATTAGATAATACCAGTTTAGCTCAACCAGTTACCAAGCCATGCTTCATGTTGTTCAGTCATGTGACGCTCCAGAAAGGCCTCTCAGTGTTTAATGACAGGCTTTGACTGCTGTATTTTGGCTCAGGAACTGTTGAAAGCATCTGTGCGACTCCTTCGGCAGACACACTCGCCTCTCGGATCTTTCCTTTTTGAACTAGTCATCCGTCACGAGTCAGCCGCATTTCACTACATCTTAATAAAGTAATCCCCCTCTCGTTTTTTCTCCCCTTTGGAATGCTCTTGTTCTTTCTGTTCCTCTTTGCTCATTCAGGCCTCTGACAATGATTTGTTTTCTTTTCAGATTCTGGGTTGAGTAGGGCCGTAGTTTATCATTACTCCAACTTCCCTCTATATCTTTTTTTGTAAATCTTTGGTGTTCTGGCCCCCTTTCCATTCCAGAATATTTATGTCCACGTTGATACTGTAGAACACTTTTTTATTATTTCTATTCTCCCTCTTCAATTATTTACATGCATACACGCATGTACAGTCAGACCAAAAATTATTCAGACACCAGATATCATTTTTGATACGTTTCTACTAGTGTGTGCAGGACACTATATATAATTTATGTAAGTGAGGAGAGCAAAATAAAATAAACTGTGACATATTATACAGAAATATTCTTCATACAGCGACTACCAGTAACATTTATAAAAATATGAGACCAAAAATGATTGGGACACTTTGAGCTGATCATGTTTTGCTGAAGTGTTTTTTCTTTAATAACTAAAGCAGCTTTTTACACCACAGACTGAACAACATGAAGCATTGCTTGGTAACTGGTTGAGCTAAACTGGTATTATCTAATTGTGTAGTTAAATTTAACAGCTGACAGATATTCAACATAATTCATGTGTGAGAGTCTAACAGAAGGACGGATAAAACCAACTGAGTATAAAAAATACTGAAATATCAACTGAGTTCATAATTCTGAGTTCTTGTATTACAATTTTCTAACGAATAAACGGCGATAATGTGAGAAATGTTGAAGGTGTCTGAATAAATTTAGCTTTGACTGTATACAGAAATGTCCTATTGATTAGGCTGTAGTTGAAAAAACATGATCATTAGTCTAATATATGGACTCTCACATTGGCATACCCCCCCCCCCCCCCCTTACTCTTAATTCTCTTCCCCAGGATTATAAAAGTCTACAAAGGCTCATCACATAATTAATGGCCTCACCACTTAAACCCTGACGCTAGTCCACTGAACCTGCCTTTGAAAAACACAGCCTGTCTTAAAGCATTTTTCAGGAACCCACGGCATAATCCATCTTGGGTCACACGTGCATGTTTGTGCGATCGGAAGATGCGTGGGGGGGGGGGGGGGTGCTCATAAATCAGCCGTTAAGCAGGAATGAATAATAATGAATTTCTCGGGCTGGACGGGGTCGTCGAGGGTCTCGTGAGGATAAGACTGGACGCGTAGGAGCAGGTTCTCCAGAGAGACGCGATCCGTCAGATCAAAGCTGTCCACGGGGAAGGTCAGCGCTCCGGCCAGAGACCCGTCCTGAACCAAGAACACTAATAAACAGTTCTGTATGTTACTCTGTGCGAGAGTCAAGTCAAGCCACCTTCATTTATACAGCGCGTTTACCAATATAGATCGTTTCAAAGCAGCTTTACAGTGATAATAGGAGATTACAGTAACAGAGATTGTTTTAGCTCTAGAATAAAGTTATTGTCCAGCTAAAGTTAGTTTTGATTGATTCACTTCCGATGCAAAGATCATTAGTTATTATCTTAGCGGCCGTTAACACACACCGTTCTAACAGAAAACAGAAACTTTTAATGCGTTATGGACGTTCATTTGCACACCAGTGTTTGGAGCTCGAGAACGAAACCTTTGAAACAGGTTCTAATGTGCAAACATTGAAAATGTAAATCTCTGCTCAAACTTCTAAAATGCAAACCTGTGTAACGCTGCCGGCGTGCTATAGTGCGTGTTTAGTCTGTGCGCGTTTGAATATGTGCATGCGTGTAGTCTTTCTTTACAGATTGACCCCAACAAATTACTTGTCAGACCTTTTTTATAATACGGATTTTTATGGCTTCCACGTATAGCCATGTAAACCGGAATTATTTTGACAACGTTTATCTGTAGGCCCTACAGAAGTGACGGGAAGGGGACGATACACAATCATGTTTCAAATTGCTTGAGTCTCGGTGTTTGATTCGTGTGGAATCGGTGTTGAAATACAGCAATATTTGTAATAGGATTGTGTTTTAGAAGGGTTTATCAGGAAACAAGGACCGTGTATTACACAACAGCGCACTTTTCTTCTAAACCCTTCTAATAAAGCGTTTTACATTATCATTTATTATTTTATCCTTATCCTAAAATCCAAACAAGCCCACATTTGTCTTTTTGCCATGAATGCATGCATGTATAACTTTTCAGATTGGGTTTTTCATCAGCTTTCACATTTGCCGGTTCAGCGATCCACTGCCTGCCACTAGAGGTCAATGGTTAACTCCATTTTGGCGCAGAATGGACTGTTTTCTCAAGGGTGACATGTTGAAGATTTAGAGAGAGGCCTTTGCACCGGCGGTGTAATTGTTGGTTAAACCTCCTTTAATCCAAAGGATTTTCTACACAACTGCTAATTTGTCATGGCCACCATTAATATGTGAAAATACAAGACGTTCCTCAATCAAATGAAGTAAATAAATGATGCACTCAAATGGGCTTAAGCAGTGAAAGAGATCTATAATCAGATGAGACTTGCTTTAACTCTTAGGATAACACTAACATTTGTGTAGTAAGTGTGTTGATTTTCAGTTATTAAAATGGTCTCTCCAGTAAACTTCAGCACTGCCAAGTCTGTAAAGTATTAGTTCATAGAGTTAAAAGGCGTATAATGTGGCATAGATTAATGTCACAGTCAGTAGAGTTGCATTAAATAAATTCAGGATTCAAGGAGGAATATTTTACATTTATTCTGTTTTCTATGTACATTTTGTTTTATGTACAGCATGTTTGTATGTTTTGACAGTTTTTCGTAAGCATTCAACATTTTTAAACTAGTCTGATTACCTTTTTCTCTGTATTTTTTATCCTTTTTTTGGCTAAAAAGAAAGTTGGACTACAAAACTCAAAGTAATTAAAAAAAAAAACTAATTTCAAAAAGTCAACCTAGTAAATGTCCTTTAAGGTAAAATAAAAGAAAGTTTTATAATACAAGAAAAATAAATACTATTAACAAGAAAAAAAAAATCTGCTGACTACAAGTGTCCAAATATAAACATTTCCAGAACAAAGTTTAATGTACTACATGTTGCATGTAAATCAAACACAATATAGTACCTTAGATGTTCTAGAATAACTCAAGCGTTTTTGAGTTATTAACTCTGTGATCGGTGCTCTGATGTCACTCATGAGAAACAGGGCCGTATGTCTATATGATAACAAGCTTATAGTACTATTGAATTTGAGCTTTTGAGTGCCATATTTTCAGATAAGCGTACAGTAAAAAGTGCTAATTTATCCACTTAATTTTACCGATGTTTTGTATCATGGACTTACTCGTAGTTTAGAGACACAATGACACATAAATGATTTTTTTCAAAATTGCTCCTCAAAATTGGAAAAAGCTTGTAATATACCCCTGAACAAAATCTGCATCGCCAAAATGTGTGTCTTCACCAACTAAACCAGCACTTCTGCCTTGTTGGAGACATGTGGTGCTCACTGACCAGGAGAAGAGTCATGTTTTGTGAACAGAGAAGATCCCAAAGACTTACTTTCAAATGACAAGGTCAACTCAAACAATGAGATGGAAAAAATGCTATAAAACTGGATTTGTTTCCTCAATTACGTTGCCATCTTTTTTTAATAAAACTTGGCATCTTTGTGCATTAGTCCTTGCATTGAAAGGGAAGATTTCTTAGTCCCTGATATACAGTCAGTCTCACGCAAACGTGTCTCGAGTTCCCGAGACATTCGTTGCTGGAACTGCACTGCAAAAATGCCTTTAAACTTAGTATTTTTGTCTTGTTTCCAGTTCAAATATCTAAAAAAAATATATTTAATCAAGATGCTTATACTATGAGTAACATGACATATATAAATATTATGCCTCTGGGGAAATGAATAAAAAATTAAGTGATTTGTTGCTTTAAAAAAGCTAAATGATCTGCCAATGGTGTAAGGACAATCTTAATTCAAACAGAAACAAGATTATTATTTTTACCCCATTGGCAGATAATTTAGCTTTTTTAAAGCAACAAATCACTTAATTTTTATTCATTTCCCCAGAAAACAATATACGAGGTGCGTCCCAAATCACGTATTTGTACACTATTCTACGGCGTTTTGTAGTATAAATAGTGCGAGTAGTGTGTTCACACTGAAAACGGGGGAGGGGCTACCAGACTCCGATGTTGAAAGACAAAATAAACGTGTAAAGTTCATACACTACATGGTTGAGTACATCGTGTATAGTGTGTCATTTGGGACAAAGCTCTATATAACGTATGGCATTTTACTACATTAGTAAATGCATCTTGATTTAAGAATTTTTAGATATTCGGACTAGAAACAAGACAAAAATACTAAGTAAGAAAAGCATTTTTTGCAGTGTGGCCTCCGATGTTTACAAGCGCCATCCTCCTCGTTGGGGATCCAGTTAGCTGGCTTCGTTCCAGTCGGGCATGACGTGCACGGTGTGGTACTGGTGCGGGGAGAGTGTGTGTGTGTGTGTGTACAAGTACTCGTTTCCAGCGGGCGACTGGATTCCCGCGCTCGGACTGCACTGGCGCCCCAGTGGCTGATGGGACATGGAGCTCTGGTACATGGAGTGGGCGTCGCCCAGCTGCGGGGAGGCGTGGCCTGAGACGCCACTCAGCCGGGACACCAGCGGGCCGGAGGTGAAGTGAGCAGAGAAGTGCTGGTAGGGCTGATGCATGCCGGCGTACGGGGAGACGCCCGTCCAGGTGTTGCAGCTGATGTCCTCCAGGCTCGGCACGGGCTCGCTGGACTGAGACGAGCTGGCGTACATGCAGGCCTGGCGCTGACCCGACTCGGGCCTGTAGGGGGCGCCGCTGAGACCCAGAGCCTGAGAGTAGCTCACGGGCCGGTAGTAGTGATCGTCTTCGCTGGATGAACTTTCCACGTAGCTCTTCTTGTACGAGTGCTCTCCCGCGGGACACTCGTCCTCAGCTGCACACAGACAACACGGGATGGAAATTAATCTCACAAGCCAATCAAACGGGACTGAAACATTGCGCTTAGATTTGCCACTGTGAAAAGTAATCGTAATCTTAACCGAAACGGGAAAAAATATTCTTGCAGTGTTCATTACAGTCTCCCTGTGGGGAAAATCAAGCCGTGTTTATATGTCTGTGTGGTGTTTTTAATGTTGTTTATGTGTCTATGTGGTGTTTTTAATATGCTTTAAGTCAAACCATGTGTAAATTCATAAGTCGACAGCATTGCTGAGTATTTTCTCCTTAAAACTGCAGTGAACCAAAGATAGTCTCAAAAACACGCTTTGAAATCGCTGGTGTTTCTGACGTCACAAACTACCTTGTAACCAATCAGATCAACGTGTGATCGTCAACGAGTGGATCTCTGAGTGAGTGAGTGAGTGAGTGGAGGCGGGGCTCATTTGCATATTCATAGAACCGCGCATACTAAATGAGGCAAGGGTGTCGAGTTACATTCAACCTATTTTAAGGCATAAAGTAAATGTTTTTCAAGGAAAAAGTTTAAATATGTAATTTTGGTGAGTTTTAAGGGATAATATTATCAACGACAGGGGGACTTTAACACTAAAAGCTAAAGTTTTCAGAAGTGAAATGGATCTTTTTTTCCTGCCCTTTACGTGTACTTGTGTCTATTCCTTTGTATATGGAACTATGTGTTAGAAAGATAAACAAAAAATAAATATAAACGAAGTGAAGTGAGATATGGACGCACCTTTCCTCTTGATGCAGTGATAGTCCTGCCGCTGTTCGTGGGGCAGTGGGTAAGAGGACTGGGACTGGGTCGAGCTCGAGACCCCATTCTCACAGGAGTACTGAGAGCTCATGGCCCCGGGAGCCGACAGAACCTGGACGTCTCCACCAAAGGGACTCGCGCTGGTGCCGACCCGCTGGCGTACAGTACTGCGAGGAACCACCGGATACTCCTTAGTGCTTCAGAGGACAGAAAAACCCATTTCATGGCATTCATTTACATGCTTTTCTTTCAGTCAAGCTCTCGAAACCATTCACTGATGACTAACCACATAATCTCTTCACCATCTGTCTACGACGGGAGCTTTTCATGCCAATTAATCTACGAAAGATGCATTAATTCCTTGACTATTTCTTTTGAACCACTGACCTGGTTTCCAGTCGGTCCGAGTTTAACTCAGACCAGACCTGCTTCGTCTCAGTGTTTGACAGTGCAGGAC
>NW_027508814.1:60000-70000 GCF_051911475.1 Siphateles boraxobius | reverse complement strand
CATCAGTATAGTGTTCTGCTGGACCACCCACTATAGCGTCCCTGTGTTCCTCCGTTCTCCAGCGCTGTATGAGTTTTAATGATAGTGAGCGATCACTGAGGGCAGTGGATGTTACTCCACTCTTTCATGTTCCCGACATCACAGGACTCCGAAACCCTGCAGATTAACAGCCGTTGTATTCCTCTGTCCATCACTCATCACACACTGTCTTCACATATAAACAGTTTGAAGCACAGTTATCCAAACTCTGATATTTCTGTATGGCTGCGAGAGGCAGGGAATGTGTGTGTGTCTATTGATGAATGAGACTAAAATGATCAAAGCCAAAGCTAAAAAATCTAAAAAAGCCTTGAACTTGGAAAATTCAGACTGTGTTCTATTGCTTTTACATCTGACCCACAAGGGAATTATTGTGAGTTTCTTTCAGACATCTTTATCTCATCATTGGAGTCTAATTAAGACGGAGTTTGGAAATATTGGCTGTTTTTATGTATTTCCTAACAGGTTCCAGCTTATAGCGTCGCATGTTCAGCCCTGCTTCTGAGACTATAATTATAAATAGGTCTGAAATTATTTCAACCACCTGGAACAACAAACCGATAGATTGTTATTTTGGTCGAGAAGCCGTACTTCATTTATAAATCCCAGGGTGCTCTTTCTGCACAAAAGGGGCTCGCCAAGAACCACTGCAACCAATCAAAAATACATTCAGGACAGAAATTTACAACTCGACTCACATTCCAGCAAGGCTCCGATTTCATCCTGCCAGCGGAGGCTTGGCAGACCAGCAAACCTGATCGACTAAACAGCAAAACACGCATCTGAGGCGCTCAGTGCTCGCGTAATCTCAGAGATGTTGATTCACATGCTCTTGGATTAAGATTATCACTGAGTTTGAGCTGAAACTGAAAGTTGACGCTTCACATATCGAGATTGCTGGTACCTGGAGAAAATTACATTTCTTTTAACGCACAACAGTTTACAGAGCGTAAATTAGTAATCTGAACTTTGTGTGTCCACATCTGAGGCGGCTGCTGGCGCTTTTGTTGTCTCAATTATCATGACTGGATTTAAGATGTGTTTGGGTTATTACTCTGATCTGGCGTCTGTCAGCGGCACCTTTTCAGATCTGTGTTTCCTGAGCCGGAGTTCAGTTCAATTGACACGCAAAACGCTACCTACAAACTCAGATCCGCGTCCTCTGCTTGCCTGAGGGGAATCAGTGTGTTTGTCATGATTATTTGGCGCTACACTGGGGGAAAAAAAGGTTACATCTAAATTAACTGGTTGTATTCAAGTCAAAAATAATATTTAACCAATACATTACACAGCAAAAAAAATACTTTGTATTTTTTTGTCTTATTTCCAGTTCAAATATCAAAAAATTCTTAAATCAAGATGCATTTACTAGACTAAACTTAAGTGAGTTTTTACTTAAAACAAGCCAAATGATCTGCCAATGGGGTAAAAAAAAAATATTGTTTCTGTTTGAATTAAGATTACTTACCCCATTGGCAGATCATTTAGCTTTTTTTAAGCAAAAAATCACTTCATTTTGATTTATATCCCCAGAAAACAAGAGATAATATCGGATGGCATTTTACTCATCTAGTAAATGCATCTTGATTTAAGAATTTTTAGATATCTGGACTGGACACAAGACAAAAATACTAAGTAAGAAAAGCATTTTTGCAGTGCAATTGATGCCCAAAACAACCATTTTTAGGGGTTCAATCAGGTAGAAGTAGCTTTTTACACAATTCAATCCAACATGATTTTATCCATAATATGTTTGCTGGAAGAGTTAATGTTAGTTTCAAAGCAAATCCATATAAGACCAGTATTCCCTCACATGTCCGAAGGGATCGAGGTGGTTGTTTGTCAGCTTGAGTTTCTGGAAAGACACCAGTTGCCTCATCCAGTGAGCGCCGGTGGCCGGAGAATCGGGATGAACATACAGTCTTCCCGGCATCGCAGGTTCAGCTTTCCCCGTCACAGACCTGTGCAAAACACACGCTATCTTCATACGAGCGAAATATCACATCCAGAGCCGGTTCCTCTCATGCGATTATTGATATTGTTCGAGATTCTGTTGATCTGTTCATGCATTAAGTACAAGGATGATTTCATTAAAACTAAAAGATGTTTTGTTCCCTCAACATGTTTCCTGCAAAACACATGGAGCTTCAGTGTAAACTCACACTGACTTTCCTTCTGTCACAATACACATCGTTTCAAAGCAGCTTTACAGAAAACGCATGAGTGTACATTATAATTTAGAGTGATCTGTTATCTGAGGAAATTGTATAAGTTATGCATTTCAGAAATGTACATATACAAATCACACATATACAAAGTATTAAATCAATTGCTGTTTTCTCTCATGCGATTATTGATATTGTTCAGAGGTTCTAGATTCTGATGATCTAATCATGCATTAAGTACAAGGATGATTTCATTAAAACTAAAAGATGTTTTGTTTCCCTCAACATATGTTTCCTTTATTGAAATCGAAACTTGTCAGAATGTGATCGGCCTCTATTTATCATGCATCGCTGCCTTGTGTGTTGAACATAATGTGTTTCAAAGCCCGGTTTATTTGGTTAATGGCTAAGATGATGGTTGATCAAGAGGGTCGTTAGTTCCAGAACATGCACTGAACTGGTAATTATCAGAGATGTTGGCCTGTGGACGTCCTCCCTCAATGACCTCAACTATTCAAACCACTGACCCTGAAAAAGGAGCACAAAACTAGTAGCATAATACGCCGTTTTCTGTTGGATGCCGATGCAATCGTATGTAATACGGCTGTTTTTCCTCATCCTTTAATGTACACACTAAATAAAGTTAGTATAAACTTTCAATTGTTTTAAATTGACATGAACAAACATATTTGTGTAAACATTTAGAAATCACCTTCTTTTCTCAGTCTGTGTTTGTCTGCATCTTCAAGCATGAATAAAGACCATGAATGAGTCAAATGTAATTATTTAGGCTAATTAAAAGGGATATGTGACAGTTTTGACAAGTCTTGCCAGGAACTTTTGGGACGCTTATCGTAGGTGATGAGAAATGGACAATCAAAGTCAAAGCAATAGTGAGAACTTTAAACGTAAGCCGAGCAAAGTACATAATAACCAGCGCCAGTGACATTAACTGTGAATAAAACAATTGATGACTCACGAACCATTTGTTATCGGCGAATTTATAGCGGTGGTCATCGGCTGGCACAACATCCATCAGGAGAATGTATTTGGTTTTGGGGTTCAACCCGGTGACCTTCACTTTGAAGCTGGGAAACATGCGCCTGTGGAAAACGGGACAATATTACAGCAGGAATCGCGAAAAGGCTTTTTTCAAATAATAATAACAATAGTAGCCTAATTATAATCATTTAATAGGCCTATATTTAATATATATTTGTTACCGGAGCAAAAAAAAAAAAACGCTCTGGCTAAATCGATCATTTTATGCGTGTGTTTTGGAGGCATATTTAGACACGCAACAACTTTCCGCTAATCTCATTCCCGTCACTGGTTTAGACAAATCGTACGAGTTCGTAGGAAATAAACCTCGTAAAATGCGGACGAATAGGTCGTTAGATAGCGTTGGTTAGACACACTTTAGTTAGAATGGTATATATGGTTCAGATTCATTTTGTCTTACAAAGGCCTATATATATATATATATATATATATATATATATATATATATATATATATATATATATATATATATATATATATATATATGTGCAAGTACAACGCTTAAAGCACAATATATAAAAGGAACATTTAGGGACAAGAAAAAAAGAGATATTGGGTGAATTAAAACTATGAAAAGTGTGCATATGTGAGGAGAGAATATGCTTTCAGAGGCTCAACTTCACATGTGATGCGCGGTTTTACTTTAAGAAAACGCGTATTAAAATGCATTATTGATAAGTTGTGGCGATTTTGTCGAGTGTTTAATACTCGAGATAGACAGGGATTTTCCCCACTAAACTGACTAGAAAATGTTGTTAGTACAAAAGCCGCCTTGTTCAGCTCTGTGCAGAGAGAAAATCATAAACTACTCGTTTCTGAAAGCTGCCGCGATTATGAATAATAAATGAGAAGAACAAGACAATTTTCTGCATGCATACGGATATTTATGACGTTACACATCACCGTAATCTCCCGCGATGAGCTCGGTGTTCCTCGAACTTTACCTGGCCTTTTTAATCTCACACTGATCATAATGTTAAGCAACTGAGGAGTTCATGCAGAGATTTCAGTTTTAAACCCGCATGTGATTTCTGAGAAAACTTTCCTGACGTTTTTATCAATAAAAGAACTGAAACGCAGTTTACATGTTCAATATGTTTTTAAAACTCTTCTCAGCTATAGAGGAATACTGGGCCCGAAACTCCACACTGCTGCTTTAAACAATTAATTTATATATTTACATTCATAATTTACAAACAATTAATACCCATTATACCCTTAAAAGGCCCTGCTAATTTTATATTTCAGACGCAATACATTTAATATGCGATGATACAATTTTAAAATACTTATAGTTTTAGAGAAAGATCCGAGTTTATCGCTAATTATAACATAAGTGGAAAAATACGCATCGAGAATCAAAATTATGTTTTTTTCCAGCTCTAGTCATAACCTGCATAAAAACTCATCTTAAATTATGCAGTCAAAGCATTGCTTATTGAAGTTCGGGAATTAGCTTTTACTTAGACTGCAACTTTCAAAACACATTCTGAACAAAATAATCAAAATAAGTTTGGATTCAAAATTTTAATAACAAAAAAAGATGCAATACATCTAAATTAATCACACAAAAAAATCGCTAGGCTAGTTGTTGTAGAAACATGCATTTTATGTTATTAGCCAACCCATTCTGTTCCGTTAAAAATTACAATTAAAACGTATGATTAATTCTATTTCAATAAACTATGATCATTGCATGGAGAAATGTATATAGAAATATATGTATAATTAATAATATAGGCTACAATTAGTATTACAATTATTGAATGATACTAATAATTAGGCCTAGTATTATAATGATCAGTTCGTATTTGTGCATTTTTAAGGTTATCTGGAAATTGAAAAGAGTTAAAAGAGTTGTTTCTTACCTCCCTGCTTTGGTGATGATCATTTCAGTTCCCACTTCATGAAACTTTGCCCACAACTCTCGCTCGTGCAAGTAAACTTTTATCCCTTCCATTCCCTTTTAAAAAGACATATGCAGAGAATGAACATATGCACTGCATCTTTCAAGCACGAATAACGAGGCTAACGCTAGACAAAATGGCATCAAACTGCACGAGGAGAAAAAAGTTGTTCAGCTTTAAAGAAAAATAATAAATGAGAATTCATTTTAAGTCAATAAACTCCAAGATTAAGTTCGTAGAACTTTAGATTTAGATTTTGTTCTAAACAAGCATTTTAAAAATTGAGCAAGCTAACATTGCTTGATGAAAATGTGTTATTAGTTTCGAATGATATAGCAAAGAGAAAAGATTTTGAGAAATATGTACTGCCGATACTCGGCCTGTCACACACTCATGTTCTGCGTTACAGTTACAATATTTAGTTTTTGGGTAAAACTTTACAATAAGATTCATTAGTTAACTGCCTTAGTTGACATGAACTAAGAAGGAACAATACTTCTACAGCATTTATTAATCTTAGTAATATTAATTTCAACATTTATTAATACGTTATTACAAATCAAAGGTTGTATTAGTGAACATTAGTTAATGCACTGTGAACTAACATGAACAAACAATGAACAGCTGTATTTTTACTAACTAATATTAACAAAGATTAAAAAATACTGTAACAAATGTATTGCTCATGTTAGTTCATGTTAGTTAATACATTAACTAATGTTAACTAAAAAAACGTATTGTAAAGTGTCGCCTGTTTGTGTTATATTATACATCTCTTTCCGTCAATCTACATTTGAATTTGAACTCGTGTCGATGTAACTTTATATTATGCCTCGTCGACCATCTGAGTAACAGTAAGTTATGAAGCTTTATTAATGTCCTTCTATTAGCGGCTGTTCGACAGTTACCTCAGACCAGCAACTATCGCGTATTCCTCACACACATTTAGAAAACTACATGTGCACATTTTACAGAGCTCTACTGTGTTTTATAGCCAAATACTAAAACCTGACCTGACAGAAAACTTTCTGCAATGTTAAGTTTAAAAAATAAAAAATTACTTTATATTGTTTTACAAATAAGGACGACTCCAAAAGAGTTTTGTCTCTGACATATTTAGGTCACTTCTGGGTACAAATGTGAATCCAAAACGTGGTGAAGCGCGCGCGTGCACACACACACACACACACACACACACACACACACCCAGTAGCTGTTACCTGTTGAATGTATGTCGTCTGTGAGGATGGGGATTTGCTAGCGGCTCCATTCTGTTTCTCTGATTTACCCTCGTTTTGTAAATCTTTTGATTCGGAGTCACTCGGAGAGTTTTGGAGCCGGAAAGTGTCTTCGCTGTCCGCCATGTCTGACTCCTTCCCGAGGCCTGAGGACACACACCATCATCAGCTTCTCACTCTCTTAAACACGCGTTTGTGTTCTTCATTTCCCTTCAGCACGGTTTGCAGCACTTCCAAGCATTGATTTCAATGACATAAAGTCTCATTGTGCTTATGAGTCTCGCTTTTATGATAACGAAAAAAACGTATGTTACAAAACTAACAATGCAATTCCAAATCTGTACAAAATATCCGATGTTGTCGAATCTTTCTTCATTAAAACTCTCACATATGCTACAAAAACATATTTTTTGAAAAGTCTGCTCACATAAATCATCGCAATTTTCTTTGAACACACACACACACACACACACACACACACACACACACACACACACACACACACACACACACACACACACACACACACACCTGCACATTAATGTAGCTACATATTAGATACATAAACCTTTAGCTTTTGGTTACACTTTATTTTAGGGTGTCCATGTTACACTGTAATTATACATTTACGTACTGAGTAATAACAATTAACATGTATTTACTGTAGAATTAGAATTAGGGGTTACACTTTATTTTAAAGTGTCCGTGTTACACAGTAATTATACATTTAAGCATTGAGTAACATTAAGTAACTGCATGTACTTACTAGGGTTAGCATTGGGGTTTGTTTGGTTTAGTTGCATGTAATTATGCATAATTAATAGTTATAGGCTATAGTGACTATAGGCTACATGTAACATATGTAACAATGACACTGTAAAATAAAGTGTTACCGGATTTGGTTTAGGGTTAGTAGCTTGTAATTGTGCATAATGTAGCCTACTGTTATTACTACTACATGTAACATGTGTAACAAGGACCGCAAAATAAAGTTTAAACTAACTTTTTAAACAATGCAGTTGTGTTCACATTGTCTTCCTTGTTGCGTCTATGAATTATATGAATGGATCAGGAGATATAAAACCATTGCACGGGTGTCGATTACAGCTTTCGTTGAAGAGATGGACACAACTGTTTGATAAATACTCCGCAATGTACTTTAACTACAACGAAGCAGAGTCGACCATTCTCTGCACCACGGATGTTTTTCACATCTGTTTATGGATTCTGTAGTGATGGCCTAAGTGCAAAAACTCAGTGAATCAAGAAGAAACGGACATTACCTGAAATCTGCGAATCCCAGAATCTGCACAATAAGCTCGAAGCAGCTCCAGATATGGGCGGTCTGATGGGGGTTCGTCACATATATTCCACGCGCGATGAAGATCACGGGATTCTGCTCGGGGAACCCGTGCATTTACTGTCGGTGCTCCGCGGGAAGAGACTCATCCAGCGCCGGGAATATAGCGATTAAAAACGAGAATCTTAGTGATGGACCTGCAGTTCACTACTCCTGTCAGATCACGGAGTAAAGCAGAGGATCTGTCTGATATTCCTGGAGAAAAGAAGCACGATCACCTCCTCCCCCCTCTCTCTCTCTCTCTCTCTCTCTCTCTCTCTCTCTCTCTGTTCCTCTAATGGTCAAACCCCGTGCGTTACACTGGGAAACGGAAGCACTGGGATGAACACGTAGTGTGTGTGTTCGTCTGCAATGCCGTGACAATATCGGTCCACCCACAGTATAACTGCCCCCCCCCCCCCCACCACCACACACACACACACACACACACACACACCTCATCTGCATGTGCTCTTCTCTTAGGAGACGTTTTACACGCACATATTAAATAAGTTAGCATCTCATCTTGTTATATATCGGCTAATAGGTTATTTTGCATCTTGTCCGATCAATTTTGTTTTATTAAACAGGCCTGTAAATGTCTTAAAATGTACATTTATGCATTTGAAAGGCATTTTTTTTAAATTCAATGTGATTTACATTGCATTCATTCATGCATCAATTCTTCTTTCCGTGGGATTCGAACCCATGACCTTTGCTCGCGCATGCTCGAGTGTTCGCGCTACAGGAATGCGTCATATAAAGTGATAGGCCTACATGTCTGAAACGGTGGAGATTAATCCTACTAATCCTGAGAGTAAAACAGACACAGGCCATGCAAACAAAAAGAAAAAGAAAAAACATTAGAACAACGCGGGTTTCCTTTTATTGGACGTCAGGAAGTTTGCATCATGTGCGCAAGAGAGTCGTGTGTTTGTGAGCGCGTTATAACTTTGGTTCAACCAGCCTGATCTCATGAAATGCGTCTCTAGCTTGCATTGTATTTATCGTCAATATATGTTAAATGCGAAAATTAGGTTATACGTGCACATGATACGCAGTTTATCCCCAAGGTGTTTACAGTGCGTATCATATGCTTTGAAAAACTAATTTTCGCGTATAAATTGCACGATAAATACAATGCATGCTATAGAGACGCGTTTGACGAGATGTGAACTCGGACCTGTGGCCTGGATAAAGCCTAGATCCAGAAACCAGTGTCTCTGCCAGCTGTGTGTTCAAATGACTGCATATATTACACGTGCTGGTCTAAAAAGAGGTTCATATTGGATTATTTCCTCAAAATATGTTGGACTTTAACGCAGAAGGCGATGCAGTTAGAAATCCCCTCAAATTTACAGCCAATGTATTTTGGTCTTTCCTTGACGTCAGTGCATTTAAAATTCAAGTCTGTCCACAAATTGAAATTGATAAGCTTGCCTAAAGTGATAATTGTCATTTCGGTTTCAAACCAAATCCTCATATTCTATAGATCTGTTAATAAAATGAAACCTCGGACCCACTATAGCTCTTCGAGTCACTTATTAAAGCACAGGATAGTAACGCGTCAAATCTAGTCAAGAAACTTCCCTGCACTCAGGAACTAAATATAGCATCTGATAACCCAGGGCTACAGTTTGTGTATTAACCGGTGTGTTAAAATCACAGTTCCGCAGATTAACAATAATCTGCGCCGATTACGACCCGTTCAGAACATTAGCTCTCTTACAATACATCATCAGATCCAACTGAGATATTACATTCATGATCTATTAATGAGTGATAGTGCTATATAATAACCCTCTGGTGTAACGAGCTGGTGTTTCAAAAACATTCCCGCCCCTAATCCTAAACAAGGGTTTCAGTAAAGCATATGCACGCAAAAAACATTGTTGGCGTATAAATGGCACGAGAAATAACATTGGTGTTATAGATACGCACTTTCATGAGATCGTGTTGGTATTTTTCTACACAAAAATGCAATTAATTGAACATGCTTAGGAAACGGATGATAAATAAAAAAGAGATATTATTTTCCTCTGCGGTATAAGTGTAAGTGTATTGACATAAACTCGGTTGTGATATTTTCATAGCTCTAGATAGGCTATATCTGTTCATCATTGTGCAACTAGTAAGAGTTTGTGTAGTCATATTCAGTGCTTGCAGGAAGAAAATAATATAACAATAAAAAATACAATGCATCTGCATTAGAAAATATTATCCAAAACCTTCTAGAATGCTTTAGAAATC
>NW_027508814.1:20000-55000 GCF_051911475.1 Siphateles boraxobius | reverse complement strand
AAGCTGTATATGGTCATTTTGAAGTGTGCGTAAAGAAGACAAACTTTGATGTTGGCTTGACAAAGCTTTGTGTGAAAGTTTTAAATACATTTGAAAAGCTTGAAGTTTGTCGATTATTACTCAAAAAAGTCAAAATGTTTGTTATTAACATGTTATAGCACATTGTTTACATGTTTTGGCAAGTTGCTAGCATATTTTAGCATGATATATCACGTTTCAGGCATGTTTCTAACAAATTGGCACATTGCTTGCAAGATTTAGCATGTTCCAAACATGATTTAACACCATGCTAACATGTTTTAGTATGTTGCTAGCATGATTTAGCAATTGGCTAACATGTTTCTAGCACGATTTAGCACATTTATTGTATATTTAAACATTTTGCACATGATTTAACACATTGCTAATGTGTTTCTAACACAAATTAGCACATTGCTAGCATTTTTAGCCTTTTGCTAACATGATTTAACACACTGTTAACATTTTGGTAGCATGAATTGACACGTTGCTGACATGTTTTACACATTCTTTTAGCATGATTTAGCACATTGTAGGCATATTTTAGCATGTTAATAGCAGGATTTAAAAAACATTGCTAGGATGTTTAGCTAATTGTTTAATGTTATTGAAATGATTTTGCCTGATTTAGCACATTGTTAATATGTTTTAACATATTACTAGCATAATTAAGCACACTGCTAGCCTGATTTAAAAAATTACTAGCATGTTGCTAGCATTATTTAGCACACTGCTAACATGTTGCTAGCATTCTTTAGCTTGTTGCCAGCATGATTTAACACATTGCTACCATGTTTTAGCATGATTTAACACATTGTTAACATGTTATTAGCATTATTTTACACTGTGTTAGCATGTTTTAGCATGATTTGATATATTGTTAGCATGTTATTAGCATGATTTTCCATGGTGATAGCATGTTGCTTGCAATATTTTGCTCATTTTTAGTATGTTTTAACATGTTGCTAGCATAATTTAACAAATTGCTACCATGTTTTAACATGATTTACCACATTGTTAGCATGTTATTAGCATGATTTTGCATGGTGCTAGCATGTTGTTTGCAAGATTTTGTACACATTTTAACACATATTTAGTATGTTTAACATGTTGCTATTATAATGTAGCACACTGCTAGCATGTTGCTTTCACGATTTAAAAAATTGCTTTTGCTTGTCTCATTTTGCACATTGTTAGCATTTATTTTAACATGTTGCTAACAAAATTTTAGCATAATTATGCTAGTAACATGCTATCAGTGTGCTAAATAATGCTAGCAAAATGTTAGCAGTGTGTAAAATTATGGCAACCATGTTAAAATATGCTGTTAGCATGATTTAGCTTATTGATAGGATGTTTTAAAGTGTTGGTAGCATTATTTAGCGTGTTGCTAGTCTGATTTAGCTTGTTGCTTGTCTGATTTTGCGTGTTGCTAGTCTGATTTAACGTGTCACCAGCATGATTTAGTGTACTACTAGCATGTTTTAGCGTGTTGCTAGCTTTAACATGTTGCTAGCATGATTTAATATGTTGCTAGCATGTTTTAGCAGGTTGCTAGCTTTAGTATGTTGCTAGCATGTTTTAGCATGTCGCTAGTCTGATTTTGCTTGTTCCTAGTCTTAGTTTCTGCATGTTGATAGATTCTATAATTCACTGTTGGAATGTTAGCGTTTCAGTGGAAGGGGCGTCTGTATTAAACACTCGTTGAGACAGATTTTTACAGAAGAAACAAAACTCAAAGTTATGATAATGTACCTGCCCAGTTTTTGAGTTATTAACCACATACTGCCATCATCAGCAACAACTGACCCTCTTTTACTGTAATTAATTGTAATTCGGTCTCTAAACATAATAGCTAGACTCGCATTAATAAAGCACAGCGTGGGTGAGCTGCACAGCCTCGTTTTGAAGGCAAAGACTTTATTATTCTCATAGGCAGTTCATATTCATACTGTTGATTTTGTGGCGTTTGTCAGCATATCGGTACCGATTATGAGCCGCTTTAGATGAACCTGAACTGTGTGAATGAACAGGTGAATGTCGCCCTCGTGTGGCGAGACTCAGTATCACACCTGCTCATCAAGTCAAGTCTCCATTTATACAGCGCTTTTAACAATATAAACTGTTTCACAGCAGCTTTACAGTGATAATAGGAGATTACAGTAACAGAGATTGTTTAGGCTTTACAGCAGATCTAGAATAAAGTTACTGTCCAGATAAAGTTAGTTTTGATTGATTCTCTTCCGTTGTAAAGATCATTAGTTATTAACTTAGCGGCCGCTAACACACACCGTTCTAACAGAAAACACTTCATGCGTTCCGGCCGCTCACTCGCACTAAACAGAGCCTGGTGCTCGAGAACGCAAACCATGAAACAGGTTCCAAGGTACAACCTTGAAAAATGTATAATAGTAGAATTTTTTATTGCTTCCGAGTAGAACCGGAACTATCCCGACAATGTTTATCAGTACAGAGGAGAAGGGAAGGAGGCCTTCACAGCGGAGAGACTAGTGACATTTCAGGACTGTGTCCAGGTCCTCTGTGTGTGTGTGTGTGTGTGTGTGTGTGTGTGTGTGTGTGTCCAGGCACAGGTTCTGTGTGTGTGTGTGTGTGTGTGTGTCCAGGCACAGTTCCTGTGTGTGTGTGTGTGTGTGTGTGTGTGTGTGTACAGGCACAAGTCCTGTGTTTGTTTGTGTGTGTGTGTGTGTGTGTGTGTGTGTACAGGCACAGGTCCTGTGTGTGTGTGTGTGTGTGTGTGTGTGTGTGTGTGTGTGTGTGTGTGCGTGTGTGTGTGTGTGTGTGTGTCCAGGCACAGGTTCTGTTTGTGTGTGTGTGTGTGTGTGTGTACAGGCACAGGTCCTGTGTGTGTGTGTGTGTGTGTGTGTGTGTGTGTGTGTGTGTATGTGTGTGTGTGTCCAGGCACAAGGTTCTGTGTGTTTTATGTGTGTGTGTGTGTACAGGCACAGGTCCTGTGTGTGTGTGTGTGTGTGTGTGTGTGTGTACAGGCACAGGTCCTGTGTGTGTGTGTGTGTGTGTGTGTGTATGTGTGTCCAGGCACAGGTTCTGTGTGTGTGTGTGTGTGTGTGTGTGTGTCTGTGTCTTTGTGTGTGTGTGTGTCTGTGTGTGTGTGTCTGTGTCTTTGTGTGTGTGTGTGTGTGTGTGTGTCTGTGTGTGTGTGTGTGTGTCTGTGTGTGTGTATGTGTGTGTGTGTGTCCAGGCGCAGGTCCTTCGTCAGATCCGGATACGGCCTGGATCCGGCGGACTGCGGTAAACCTCGGGATAAACAGAGAGACTAATATTAGCGTAGACGCCATTCTTCTTATGATGTAACGAGTACATCAGAATTTATGGGAAGTATTCCCAGTGCCGGCTGATCTAAACTATGCAGCCTAATATTGAATTATAGAAGTCTATAGAGTGTTATGTGAATGCTAGGTCAAAGAGATGTGTTTTTAGTCTAGCTTTGAACTGACAGACTGTGTCTGCTTCCCGGACAATGTTAGGAAGATTGTTCCAGAGTTTTGGTGCTAAATAGGAAAAGGATCTACTGCCAGCAGTCGATTTAGATATTCTAGGTATTATCAACTGGGCAGAATTTTGAGATCGCAATAGACGTGAAGGACTATAATGCGTTAAGAGCTCGCTCAAGTACTGGGGAGCTAAACCATTTAGTGCTTTGTAAGTAATCAGCAATATTTTAAAATTTATACGATGTTTAATAGGGAGCCAATGCAGTGTTGACAGAACCGGGCTAATATGGTCGTACTTCCTGGTTCTGGTAAAAACTCTAGCGGCTGCGTTTTGAACTAGCTGTAGTTTGTTTATTAAGCGTGCAGGGCAACCACCCAGTAGAGCATTACAATAATCTAGCCTTGAGGTCATGAACGCATTAACTAGTTGTTCCGCATTTGTCATTAAAGCATATGTTGTAATGTAGATACATTTTTAAGATGGAAGAATGCAGTTTTACAGATAGTAGACACGTGACTTTCAAATGAAAGATTGGTATAAAAGAGCACACCCACACACACACACACACACACACACACACACACACACACACACACACACACACACACACACACACACACACACACACACACACACACACACACACACTTACCGACGACGAGGACTTGACAGAGCAGCATCAAGTGTTAGACAGTATTCTGGGTTATTACGTGACAAATTTTTTGTCCAATAATTAGAATCTCTGTTTTTTTCATGATTAAGTAGTAGGAAATTACTAGTCATCCAGTTTTTTATATCAGCTATGCATTCCGTTAATTTTGTGGATTTGTAAGTTTTGTCAGGCGTGAAGAAATATAGAGCTGAGTATCATCAGCATAACAGTGAAAACTAATGCCATGCTTCCTAATGATATCTCCTAAGGGTAGCATGTACAGTGTGTGTGTGTGTGTGTGTGTGTGTGTGTGTGTGTGTGTGTGTGTGTGTGTGTGTGTGTGTGTGTGTGTGTGTGTGTGTGTGTGTGTGTGTGAGGGTAGCATGTACAGAGTGAACAGCAGCGGTCCTAGTACTGAGCCTTGTGGTACGCCATACTGAACTTGTGATCGATAAGACATCTCTTAATTTACTGCTACAAACTGATGACGGTCAGATAAGTCTGATTTAAACCATGCTAATGCAATTCCACTAATGCCAACATATGTCTATTTAAAAGAATGTTGTGGTCGATAGTGTCAAATGCAGCACTAAGATTGAGTTACACTAAAAGCGAGATACAACCACGATCGGATGATAAGAGCAAATCATTTGTGACTCTAATGAGAGCTGTCTCAGTGCTATGATACGGTCTAAATCCTGACTGAAAATTCTCACAGACACCATTTCTTTCTAAAAAGGAACATAGTTGTGAGGATACTGCCTTTTCTAGTATCTTTGACAGAAAAGGTAGATTTGAGATCGGTCTGTAATTGACTAATTCTGTAGGATCAAGTTGTTGTTTAATAAGTGGTTTAATCATAGCCAGCTTAAAAGTTTTCGGTACGTATCTTAATGACAAAGATGAATTAATGATATTGAGAAGAGCATCTATGACCTCTGGAAGCCTCTCTCAGCAGGAGGTGCTGTTGGAAAATCTTCAGGTGAACAGCAGGAGGTGCTGTTGGAAAATCTTCAGGTGAACAGCAGGAGGAGCTGTTGATAAACTCTTCAGGTGAACAGCAGGAGGCGCTGTTGATAAACTCTTCAGGTGAACAGCAGGAGGTGTTGTTGGAAAATCTTCAGGTGAACAGAAGGAGGCGCTGTTGATAAACTCTTCAGGTGAACAACAGGAGGCGCTGTTGATAAACTCTTCAGGTGAACAGCAGGAGGCGCTGGTGATAAACTCTTCAGGTGAACAACAGGAAGCGCTGTTGACATACTCTTCAGGTGAACAGCAGGAGGTGCTGTTGGAAAATCTTCAGGTTAACAGCAGGAGGAGATGTTTATAAACTCTTCAGGTGAACAGCAGGAGGCGCTGTTGATAAACTCTTCAGGTGAACAGCAGGAAGTGTTGTTGGAAAATCTTAAGGTAAACAGAAGGAGGCGCTGTTGGAAAATCTTCAGGTGAACAGCAGGAGGCGCTGTTGGAAAATCTTCAGGTGAACAGCAGGAGGTGTTGTTGGAAAATCTTCAGGTGAACAGAAGGAGGCGCTGTTGATAAAATCTTCAGGTGAACAGCAGGAGGTGTTGTTGGAAAATCTTCAGGTGAACAGAAGGAGGCGCTGTTGATAAAATCTTCAGGTGAACAGCAGGAGGTGTTGTTGGAAAATCTTCAGGTGAACAGAAGGAGGCGCTGTTTATAAACTCTTCAGGTGAACAGCAGGAGGCGTTGTTGATAAACTCTTCAGCTGAACAGCAGGAGGTGTTGTTGGAAAATCTTCAGGTGAACAGCAGGAGGAGCTAACGATAAAATCTTCAGGCGAACAGCAGGAGGCGCTTTTGATGAACTTCATGTGAACAACAGGAGGCGCTGTTGATAAACTCTTCAGGTGAAAAGCAGGAGGAGCTGTTGGAAAATCTTCAGGTGAACAGCAGGAGGAGCTGTTGATAAACTCTTCATGTGAACAGCAGGAGGAGCTGTTGGAAAATCTTCAGGTGAACAGCAGGAGGCGCTTTTGATAAAATCTTCAGGTGAACAGCAGGAGGCGCTGTTGGAATATCTTCAGGTGAACAGCAGGAGGTGCTGTTGGAAAATCTTCAGGTGAACAGCAGGAGGAGCTGTTGATAAAATCTTCAGGTGAACAGCAGGAGGCGCTGTTGGAAAATCTTCAGGTGAACAGCAGGAGGCG
The DNA here is from genome assembly GCF_051911475.1 of Siphateles boraxobius. Lineage (NCBI taxonomy): Eukaryota > Metazoa > Chordata > Actinopteri > Cypriniformes > Leuciscidae > Siphateles > Siphateles boraxobius. The sequence goes on along the minus strand of NW_027508814.1, from coordinate 48,689 downwards.
CTGTTGATAAAATCTTCAGGTGGACAGCAGGAGGAGCTGTTTATAAACTCTTCAGGTGAACAGCAGGAGGTGTTGTTGGAAAATCTTCAGGTGAACAGAAGGAGGCGCTGTTGGAAAATCTTCAGGTGAACAGCAGGAGGCGGTGTTCGAAAATCTTCAGGTGAACAGCAGGAGGAGCTGTTTATAAACTCTTCAGGTGAACAGCAGGAGGTGATGTTGGAAAATCTTCAGGTGAACAGAAGGAGGCGCTGTTGGAAAATCTTCAGGTGAACAGCAGGAGGCGCTGTTGGAAAATCTTCAGGTGAACAGCAGGAGGAGCTGTTTATAAACTCTTCAGGTGAACAGCAGGAGGCGCTGTTGATAAAATCTTCAGGTGAACAGCAGGAGGTGCTGTTGGAAAATCTTCAGGTGAACAGCAGGAGGAGCTGTTGATAAACTCTTCAGGTGAACAGCAGGAGGCGCTGTTGATAAACTCTTCAGGTGAACAGCAGGAGGTGTTGTTGGAAAATCTTCAGGTGAACAGAAGGAGGCGCTGTTGATAAACTCTTCAGGTGAACAACAGGAGGCGCTGTTGATAAACTCTTCAGGTGAACAGCAGGAGGCGCTGGTGATAAACTCTTCAGGTGAACAACAGGAAGCGCTGTTGACATACTCTTCAGGTGAACAGCAGGAGGTGCTGTTGGAAAATCTTCAGGTTAACAGCAGGAGGAGATGTTTATAAACTCTTCAGGTGAACAGCAGGAGACGCTGTTGATAAACTCTTCAGGTGAACAGCAGGAGGTGTTGTTGGAAAATCTTAAGGTAAACAGAAGGAGGCGCTGTTGGAAAATCTTCAGGTGAACAGCAGGAGGCGCTGTTGGAAAATCTTCAGGTGAAGAGCAGGAGGAGCTGTTTATAAACTCTTCAGGTGAACAGCAGGAGGCGCTGTTGATAAAATCTTCAGGTGAACAGCAGGAGGTGTTGTTGGAAAATCTTCAGGTGAACAGAAGGAGGCGCTGTTGATAAAATCTTCAGGTGAACAGCAGGAGGTGTTGTTGGAAAATCTTCAGGTGAACAGAAGGAGGCGCTGTTGATAAAATCTTCAGGTGAACAGCAGGAGGTGTTGTTGGAAAATCTTCAGGTGAACAGAAGGAGGCGCTGTTTATAAACTCTTCAGGTGAACAGCAGGAGGCGTTGTTGATAAACTCTTCAGGTGAACAGCAGGACGCACTGTTGATAAACTCTTCAGGTTAACAGCAGGAGGAGCTAACGATAAAATCTTCAGGCGAACAGCAGGAGGCGCTTTTGATGAACTTCATGTGAACAACAGGAGGCGCTGTTGATAAACTCTTCAGGTGAAAAGCAGGAGGAGCTGTTGGAAAATCTTCAGGTGAACAGCAGGAGGAGCTGTTGATAAACTCTTCATGTGAACAGCAGGAGGAGCTGTTGGAAAATCTTCAGGTGAACAGCAGGAGGCGCTTTTGATAAAATCTTCAGGTGAACAGCAGGAGGCGCTGTTGGAAAATCTTCAGGTGGACAGCAGGAGGTGCTGTTGGAAAATCTTCAAGTGAACAGCAGGAGGAGCTGTTGATAAAATCTTCAGGTGAACAGCAGGAGGCGCTGTTGGAAAATCTTCAGGTGAACAGCAGGAGGCGCTGTTGATAAAATCTTCAGGTGGACAGCAGGAGGAGCTGTTTGTAAACTCTTCAGGTGAACAGCAGGAGGCGCTGTTGATAAACTCTTCAGGTGAACAGCAGGAGGTGTTGTTGGAAAATCTTCAGGTGAACAGAAGGAGGCGCTGTTGGAAAATCTTCAGGTGAACAGCAGGAGGCGCTGTTGGAAAATCTTCAGGTGAACAGCAGGAGGAGCTGTTTATAAACTCTTCAGGTGAACAGCAGGAGGTGTTGTTGGAAAATCTTCAGGTGAACAGAAGGACGCGCTGTTGGAAAATCTTCAGGTGAACAGCAGGAGGCGCTGTTGGAAAATCTTCAGGTGAACAGCAGGAGGAGCTGTTTATAAACACTTCAGGTGAACAGCAGGAGGCGCTGTTGATAAAATCTTCAGGTGAACAGCAGGAGGTGTTGTTGGAAAATCTTCAGGTGAACAGAAGGAGGCGCTGTTGATAAAATCTTCAGGTGAACAGCAGGAGGTGTTGTTGGAAAATCTTCAGGTGAACAGAAGGAGGCGCTGTTGATAAAATCTTCAGGTGAACAGCAGGAGGTGTTGTTGGAAAATGTTCAGGTGAACAGAAGGAGGCGCTGTTTATAAACTCTTCAGGTGAACAGCAGGAGGCGTTGTTGAGGTGAACAGCAGGACGCACTGTTGATAAACTCTTCAGGTTAACAGCAGGAGGAGCTAACGATAAAATCGTCAGGTGAACAGCAGGAGGCGCTGTTGATGAACTTCATGTGAACAACAGGAGGCGCTGTTGATAAACTCTTCAGGTGAAAAGCAGGAGGAGCTGTTGGAAAATCTTCAGGTGAACAGCAGGAGGAGCTGTTGATAAACTCTTCATGTGAACAGCAGGAGGAGCTGTTGGAAAATCTTCAGGTGAACAGCAGGAGGAGCTGTTGGAAAATCTTCATGTGAACGGCAGGAGGAACTGTTGATAAACTCTTCAGGTGAACAGCAGGAGGAGCTGTTGGAAAATCTTCATGTGAACGGCAGGAGGAACTGTTGATAAACTCTTCAGGTGAACAGCAGGAGGAGCTGTTGATAAACTCTTCGGTTGAATAGCAGGAGGTGCTGTTGTAAAATCGTCAGGTGAACAGCAGGAGGCGCTGTTGGAAAATCTTCAGGTGAACAGCAGGAGGCGCTGTTGATAAAATCTTCAGGTGGACAGCAGGAGGAGCTGTTTATAAACTCTTCAGGTGAACAGCAGGAGGCGCTGTTGATAAACTCTTCAGGTGAACAGCAGGAGGTGTTGTTGGAAAATCTTCAGGTGAACAGATGGAGGCGCTGTTGGAAAATCTTCAGGTGAACAGCAGGAGGCGCTGTTGGAAAATCTTCAGGTGAACAGCAGGAGGAGCTGTTTATAAACTCTTCAGGTGAACAGCAGGAGGCGCTGTTGATAAAATCTTCAGGTGAACAGCAGGAGGTGTTGTTGGAAAATCTTCAGGTGAACAGCAGGAGGTGCTGTTGGAAAATCTTCAGGTGAACAGCAGGAGGAGCTGTTGATAAAATCTTCAGGTGAACAGCAGGAGGCGCTGTTGGAAAATCTTCAGGTGAACAGCAGGAGGCGCTGTTGATAAAATCTTCAGGTGGACAGCAGGAGGAGCTGTTTATAAACTCTTCAGGTGAACAGCAGGAGGTGTTGTTGGAAAATCTTCAGGTGAACAGAAGGAGGCGCTGTTGGAAAATCTTCAGGTGAACAGCAGGAGGCGGTGTTCGAAAATCTTCAGGTGAACAGCAGGAGGAGCTGTTTATAAACTCTTCAGGTGAACAGCAGGAGGTGATGTTGGAAAATCTTCAGGTGAACAGAAGGAGGCGCTGTTGGAAAATCTTCAGGTGAACAGCAGGAGGCGCTGTTGGAAAATCTTCAGGTGAACAGCAGGAGGAGCTGTTTATAAACTCTTCAGGTGAACAGCAGGAGGCGCTGTTGATAAAATCTTCAGGTGAACAGCAGGAGGTGCTGTTGGAAAATCTTCAGGTGAACAGCAGGAGGAGCTGTTGATAAACTCTTCAGGTGAACAGCAGGAGGCGCTGTTGATAAACTCTTCAGGTGAACAGCAGGAGGTGTTGTTGGAAAATCTTCAGGTGAACAGAAGGAGGCGCTGTTGATAAACTCTTCAGGTGAACAACAGGAGGCGCTGTTGATAAACTCTTCAGGTGAACAGCAGGAGGCGCTGGTGATAAACTCTTCAGGTGAACAACAGGAAGCGCTGTTGACATACTCTTCAGGTGAACAGCAGGAGGTGCTGTTGGAAAATCTTCAGGTTAACAGCAGGAGGAGATGTTTATAAACTCTTCAGGTGAACAGCAGGAGACGCTGTTGATAAACTCTTCAGGTGAACAGCAGGAGGTGTTGTTGGAAAATCTTAAGGTAAACAGAAGGAGGCGCTGTTGGAAAATCTTCAGGTGAACAGCAGGAGGCGCTGTTGGAAAATCTTCAGGTGAAGAGCAGGAGGAGCTGTTTATAAACTCTTCAGGTGAACAGCAGGAGGCGCTGTTGATAAAATCTTCAGGTGAACAGCAGGAGGTGTTGTTGGAAAATCTTCAGGTGAACAGAAGGAGGCGCTGTTGATAAAATCTTCAGGTGAACAGCAGGAGGTGTTGTTGGAAAATCTTCAGGTGAACAGAAGGAGGCGCTGTTGATAAAATCTTCAGGTGAACAGCAGGAGGTGTTGTTGGAAAATCTTCAGGTGAACAGAAGGAGGCGCTGTTTATAAACTCTTCAGGTGAACAGCAGGAGGCGTTGTTGATAAACTCTTCAGGTGAACAGCAGGACGCACTGTTGATAAACTCTTCAGGTTAACAGCAGGAGGAGCTAACGATAAAATCTTCAGGCGAACAGCAGGAGGCGCTTTTGATGAACTTCATGTGAACAACAGGAGGCGCTGTTGATAAACTCTTCAGGTGAAAAGCAGGAGGAGCTGTTGGAAAATCTTCAGGTGAACAGCAGGAGGAGCTGTTGATAAACTCTTCATGTGAACAGCAGGAGGAGCTGTTGGAAAATCTTCAGGTGAACAGCAGGAGGCGCTTTTGATAAAATCTTCAGGTGAACAGCAGGAGGCGCTGTTGGAAAATCTTCAGGTGGACAGCAGGAGGTGCTGTTGGAAAATCTTCAAGTGAACAGCAGGAGGAGCTGTTGATAAAATCTTCAGGTGAACAGCAGGAGGCGCTGTTGGAAAATCTTCAGGTGAACAGCAGGAGGCGCTGTTGATAAAATCTTCAGGTGGACAGCAGGAGGAGCTGTTTGTAAACTCTTCAGGTGAACAGCAGGAGGCGCTGTTGATAAACTCTTCAGGTGAACAGCAGGAGGTGTTGTTGGAAAATCTTCAGGTGAACAGAAGGAGGCGCTGTTGGAAAATCTTCAGGTGAACAGCAGGAGGCGCTGTTGGAAAATCTTCAGGTGAACAGCAGGAGGAGCTGTTTATAAACTCTTCAGGTGAACAGCAGGAGGTGTTGTTGGAAAATCTTCAGGTGAACAGAAGGACGCGCTGTTGGAAAATCTTCAGGTGAACAGCAGGAGGCGCTGTTGGAAAATCTTCAGGTGAACAGCAGGAGGAGCTGTTTATAAACACTTCAGGTGAACAGCAGGAGGCGCTGTTGATAAAATCTTCAGGTGAACAGCAGGAGGTGTTGTTGGAAAATCTTCAGGTGAACAGAAGGAGGCGCTGTTGATAAAATCTTCAGGTGAACAGCAGGAGGTGTTGTTGGAAAATCTTCAGGTGAACAGAAGGAGGCGCTGTTGATAAAATCTTCAGGTGAACAGCAGGAGGTGTTGTTGGAAAATGTTCAGGTGAACAGAAGGAGGCGCTGTTTATAAACTCTTCAGGTGAACAGCAGGAGGCGTTGTTGAGGTGAACAGCAGGACGCACTGTTGATAAACTCTTCAGGTTAACAGCAGGAGGAGCTAACGATAAAATCGTCAGGTGAACAGCAGGAGGCGCTGTTGATGAACTTCATGTGAACAACAGGAGGCGCTGTTGATAAACTCTTCAGGTGAAAAGCAGGAGGAGCTGTTGGAAAATCTTCAGGTGAACAGCAGGAGGAGCTGTTGATAAACTCTTCATGTGAACAGCAGGAGGAGCTGTTGGAAAATCTTCAGGTGAACAGCAGGAGGAGCTGTTGGAAAATCTTCATGTGAACGGCAGGAGGAACTGTTGATAAACTCTTCAGGTGAACAGCAGGAGGAGCTGTTGGAAAATCTTCATGTGAACGGCAGGAGGAACTGTTGATAAACTCTTCAGGTGAACAGCAGGAGGAGCTGTTGATAAACTCTTCGGTTGAATAGCAGGAGGTGCTGTTGTAAAATCGTCAGGTGAACAGCAGGAGGCGCTGTTGGAAAATCTTCAGGTGAACAGCAGGAGGCGCTGTTGATAAAATCTTCAGGTGGACAGCAGGAGGAGCTGTTTATAAACTCTTCAGGTGAACAGCAGGAGGCGCTGTTGATAAACTCTTCAGGTGAACAGCAGGAGGTGTTGTTGGAAAATCTTCAGGTGAACAGATGGAGGCGCTGTTGGAAAATCTTCAGGTGAACAGCAGGAGGCGCTGTTGGAAAATCTTCAGGTGAACAGCAGGAGGAGCTGTTTATAAACTCTTCAGGTGAACAGCAGGAGGCGCTGTTGATAAAATCTTCAGGTGAACAGCAGGAGGTGTTGTTGGAAAATCTTCAGGTGAACAGAAGGAGGCGCTGTTGATAAAATCTTCAGGTGAACAGCAGGAGGTGTTGTTGGAAAATCTTCAGGTGAACAGAAGGAGGCGCTGTTGATAAAATCTTCAGGTGAACAGCAGGAGGTGTTGTTGGAAAATGTTCAGGTGAACAGAAGGAGGCGCTGTTTATAAACTCTTCAGGTGAACAGCAGGAGGCGTTGTTGAGGTGAACAGCAGGACGCACTGTTGATAAACTCTTCAGGTTAACAGCAGGAGGAGCTAACGATAAAATCTTCAGGTGAACAGCAGGAGGCGCTATTGATGAACTGCTTGTGAACAACAGGAGGCGCTGTTGATAAACTCTTCAGGTGAAAAGCAGGAGGAGCTGTTGGAAAATCTTCAGGTGAACAGCAGGAGGAGCTGTTGATAAACTCTTCATGTGAACAGCAGGAGGAGCTGTTGGAAAATCTTCAGGTGAACAGCAGGAGGAGCTGTTGGAAAATCTTCATGTGAACGGCAGGAGGAACTGTTGATAAACTCTTCAGGTGAACAGCAGGAGGAGCTGTTGGAAAATCTTCATGTGAACGGCAGGTGGAACTGTTGATAAACTCTTCAGGTGAACAGCAGGAGGAGCTGTTGATAAACTCTTCGGTTGAATAGCAGGAGGTGCTGTTGTAAAATCGTCAGGTGAACAGCAGGAGAAGCTGTTAATAAACTCTACAGGTGAACAGCAGGAGGCGCTGTTGATAAACCCTTCAGGTGAACAGCAGGAGGCGCTGTTGGAAAATCTTCAGGTGAACAGAAGGAGGAGCTGTTGATAAACTCTTCAGGTGAACAGCAGGAAGCACTGTTGGAAAATCTTCAGGTGAACAGCAGGAGGCGATGTTGGTAAACTCTTCAGCTGAACAGCAGGAGGCGCTGTTGATAAACTCTTCAGGTGAACTGCAGGAGGATTTGTTGGAAAATCTTCATGTAAACAGCAGGAGGCGCTGTTGATCAAATCTTTAGGTGAACAGCAGGAGGCGCTGTTGATAAACTCTTCAGGTAAACAGCAGGAGGTGCTGTCGATAAAATCTTTTTGTGAACAGCAGGAGGAGCTGTTTGAAAATCTTCATGTGAACAGCAGGAGGCGATGGTGGTAAACTCATCAGGTGAACAGCAGGAGGAGCTGTTGATATACTCTTCAGGTGAACAGCAGGAGGAGCTGTTGATAAACTCTTCAGGTGAACAGCAGGAGGAGCTGTTGGAAAATATTCATGTTAACAGCAGGAGGCGCTGTTGACATACTCTTCAGCTGAACAGCAGGAGGCGCTGTTTATATACTCTTCAGGTGAACAGCAGGAGGAGCTGTTGATAAACTCTTCAGGTGAACAGCAGGAGGAGCTGTTGATAAACTCTTCAGGTGAACAGCAGGAGGAGCTGTTGGAAAATCTTCATGTTAACAGCAGGAGGCGCTGTTGATAAATTCTTCAGCTAAATGGCAGGAGGCGCTGTTGATAAACTCTTCAGGTGAACAGCAAGAGGAGCTGTTGATAAACTCTTCAGGTGAACAGCAGGAGGAGCTGTTGGAAAATCTTCATGTTAACAGCAGGAGGCGCTGTTGATATACTCTTCAGCTGAATGGCAGGAGGCGCTGTTGATAAACTCTTCAGGTGAACAGCAGGAGGAACAGTTGATAAACTCTTTAAGTGAACAGCAGGAGGAGCTGTTGGAAAATCTTCAGGTGAACAGCAGGAGGTGCTGTTGGAAACTCTTCATGTGAATAGCAGGAGGTGCTGTTGGAAAATCTTCATGTGAACAGCAGGGTGTGCTGTTGGAAACTCTTTAGGTTAACAGCAGGAGGAGTTGTTGATAAATTCTTCAGCTAAATGGCAGGAGGCGCTGTTGATAAACTCTTCAGGTGAACAGCAAGAGGAGCTGTTGATAAACTCTTCAGGTGAACAGCAGGAGGAGCTGTTGGAAAATCTTCATGTGAACAGCAGGATGTGCTGTTGGAAAATCTTCATGTGAATAGCAGGAGGTGCTGTTGGAAAATCTTCATGTGAACAGCAGGATGTGGTGTTGGAAAATCTTCATGTGAATAGCAGGAGGTGCTGTTGGAAAATCTTCATGTGAACAGCAGGATGTGCTGTTGGAAAATCTTCATGTGAATAGCAGGAGGAGCTGTTGATAAACTCTTCAGGTGAACAGCAGGAGGAGCTGTTGGAAAATCTTTATGTTAACAGCAGGAGGCGCTGTTGATATACTCTTCAGCTGAATGGCAGGAGGCGCTGTTGATAAACTCTTCAGGTGAACACCAGGAGGAACAGTTGATAAACTCTTTAAGTGAACAGCAGGAGGAGCTGTTGGAAAATCTTCAGGTGAACAGCAGGAGGTGCTGTTGGAAACTCTTCATGTGAATAGCAGGAGGTGCTGTTGGAAAATCTTCATGTGAACAGCAGGATGTGCTGTTGGAAACTCTTTAGGTGAACAGCAGGAGGAGCTGTTGATAAATTCTTCAGGTGAACAGCAAGCGAGCTGTTGGAAAATCTTCAGGTTAACAGCAGGAGGTGCTGTTGGAAACTCTTCATGTGAACAGCAGGAGGAGCTGTTGGAAAATCTTCAGGTGAACAGAAGGAGGCGCTGTTGGAAACTCTATATGTGAATAGCAGGAGGTGCTGTTGGAAAATCTTCAGGTGAACAACAGGAGGCACTGTTGATAAACTCTTCAGGTGAACAGCAGGAGGCGCTGTTGATAAACGCTTCATGTGAACAGCAGGAGGAGCTGTTGATAAACTCTTCATGTGAACAACAGGAGGCACTGTTGATAAACTCTTCAGGTGAACAGCAGGAGGAGCTGTTGGAAAATCTTCAGGTGAATAGCAGGAGGTGCTGTTGGAAACTCTTCATGTGAACAGCACAGCAGGAGGTGCTGTTGGAAAATCTTCAGGTGAACAGCAGGAGGTGCTGTTGGAAACTCTTCATGTGAACAGCAGGAGGTGCTGTTGGAAACTCTTCATGTGAACAGCAGGAGGTGCTGTTGGAAAATCTTCATGTGAACAGCAGGAGGTGCTGTTGGAAAATCTTCATGTGAACAGCAGGAGGTGCTGTTGATAAACTCTTCAGGTGAACAGCAGGAGGAGCTGTTGATAAACTCTTTAGGTGAACAGCAGGATGTGCTGTTGGAAACTCTTCGTGTGAACAGCACAGCAGGAGGTGCTCTTGGAAACTCTTCATGTGAACAGCAGGAGGTGTTGTTGGAAAATCTTCATGTGAACAGCAGGAGGTGCTGTTGGAAAATCTTCAGGTGAACAGCAGGCGAAGCTGTTAATAAACTCTTCAGGTGAACAGCAGGAGGCACTGTTGATAAACCCTTCAGGTGAACAGCAGGAGGCGCTGTTGGAAAATCTTCAGGTGAACAGAAGAAGGAGCTGTTGATAAACTCTTCAGGTGAACAGCAGGAAGCACTGTTGGAAAATCTTCAGGTGAACAGCAGGAGGCGATGTTGGTAAACTCTTCAGCTGAACAGCAGGAGGCGCTGTTGATAAACTCTTCAGGTGAACTGCAGGAGGAGTTGTTGGAAAATCTTCATGTATTCAGCAGGAGGCGCTGTTGATAAAATCTTTAGGTGAACAGCAGGAGGCGCTGTTGATGAACTCTTGAGGTAAACAGCAGGAGGCGCTGTCGATAAAATCTTTATGTGAACAGCAGGAGGAGCTGTTTGAAAATCTTCATGTGAACAGCAGGAGGCGATGTTTGTAAACTCTTCAGCTGAACAGCAGGAGGCGCTGTTGATAAACTCTTCAGGTGAACTGCAGGAGGAGTTGTTGGAAAATCTTCATGTAAACAGCAGGAGGCGCTGTTGATAAAATCTTTAGGTGAACAGCAGGAGGCGCTGTTGATAAACTCTTCAGGTAAACAGCAGGAGGCGCTGTCGATAAAATCTTTATGTGAACAGCAGGAGGAGCTGTTTGAAAATCTTCATGTGAACAGCAGGAGGCGATGGTGGTAAACTCATCAGGTGAACAGCAGGAGGAACAGTTGATAAACTCTTTAAGTGAACAGCAGGAGGAGCTGTTGGAAAATCTTCAGGTGAACAGCAGGAGGTGCTGTTGGAAAATCTTCATGTGAACAGCAGGATGTGCTGTTGCAAACTCTTTAGGTGAACAGCAGGAGGAGCTGTTGATAAATTCTTCAGGTGAACAGCAAGCGAGCTGTTGGAAAATCTTCAGGTTTACAGCAGGAGGTGCTGTTGGAAACTCTTCATGTGAACAGCAGGAGGAGCTGTTGGAAAATCTTCAGGTGAACAGCAGGAGGTGCTGTTGGAAACTCTATATGTGAATAGCAGGAGGTGCTGTTGGAAAATCTTCAGGTGAACAACAGGAGGCGCTGTTGATAAACTCTTCAGGTGAACAGCAAGAGGCGCTGTTGATAAACGCTTCATGTGAACAGCAGGAGGCGCTGTTGATAAACTCTTCATGTGAACAACAGGAGGCACTGTTGATAAACTCTTCAGGTGAACAGCAGGAGGAGCTGTTGGAAAATCTTCAGGTGAATAGCAGGAGGTGCTGTTGGAAACTCTTCATGTGAACAGCACAGCAGGAGGTGCTGTTGGAAAATCTTCAGGTGAACAGCAGTAGGTGCTGTTGTAAACTCTTCATGTGAACAGCAGGAGGTGATGTTAGAATCTCTTCATGTGAACAGCAGGAGGTGCTCTTGGAAACTCTTCATGTGAACAGCAGGAGGTGTTGTTGGAAAATCTTCATGTGAACAGCAGGAGGTGCTGTTGGAAAATCTTCATGTGAACAGCAGGAGGTGCTGTTGGAAAATCTTCATGTGAACAGCAGGAGGTGCTGTTGGGAAATCTTCATGTGAACAGCAGGAGGTGCTGTTGGAAAATCTTCATGTGAACAGCAGGAGGTGCTGTTGATAAACTCTTCAGGTGAACAGCAGGAGGAGCTGTTGATAAACTCTTCAGGTGAACAGCAGGGTGTGCTGTTTGAAACTCTACAGGTGAACAGCAGGAGGTGCTGTTGGAAAATCTTCATGTGAACATCAGGAGGAGCTGTTGATAAACTCTTCAGGTGAACAGCAGGAAGAGCTTTTGGAAGATCTTCATGTGAACGGCAGGAGAAACTGTTGATAAACTCTTCAGGTGAACAGCAGGAGGAGCTGTTGATAAACTCTTCGGTTGAATAGCAGGAGGTGCTGTTGGAAAATCTTCAGGTGAACAGCAGGAGAAGCTGTTAATAAACTCTTCAGGTGAACAGCAGGAGGCACTGTTGATAAACCCTTCAGGTGAACAGCAGGAGGCGCTGTTAATAAACTCTTCAGGTGAACAGCAGGAGGCACTGTTGATAAACCCTTCAGGTGAACAGCAGGAGGCGCTGTTGGAAAATCTTCAGGTGAACAGAAGGAGGATCTGTTGATAAACTCTTCAGGTGAACAGCAGGAAGCACTGTTGGAAAATCTTCAGGTGAACAGCAGGAGGCGATGTTGGTAAACTCTTCAGCTGAACTGCAGGAGGAGTTGTTGGAAAATCTTCATGTAAACAGCAGGAGGCGCTGTTGATAAAATCTTTAGGTGAACAGCAGGAGGCGCTGTTGATAAACTCTTCAGGTAAACAGCAGGAGGCGTTGTCGATCAAATCTTTATGTGAACAGCAGGAGGAGCTGTTGATAAACTCTTCAGCTGAACAGCAGGAGGCGCTGTTGATAAACTCTTCAGGTGAACTGCAGAAGGAGTTGTTGGAAAATCTTCATGTAAACAGCAGGAGGCGCTGTTGATAAAATCTTTAGGTGAACACCAGGAGGCGCTGTTGATAAACTCTTCAGGTAAACAGCAGGAGGCGCTGTCGATAAAATCTTTATGTGAACAGCAGGAGGAGCTTTTTGAAAATCTTCATATGAACAGCAGGAGGAGCTGTTGGTAAACTCTTCAGCTGAACAGCAGGAGGCGCTGTTGATAAACTCTTCAGGTGAACTGCAGGAGGAGTTGTTGGAAAATCTTCATGTAAACAGCAGGAGGCGCTTTTGATAAAATCTGTAGGTGAACAGCAGGAGGCGCTGTTGATAAACTCTTCAGGTAAACAGCAGGAGGCGCTGTCGATAAAATCTTTAAGTGAACAGCAGGAGGAGCTGTTTGAAAATCTTCAGGTGAACAGCAGGAGGAGCTGTTGATAAACTCTTTAGGTGAACAGCAGGAGGAGCTGTTGGAAAATCTTCATGTTAACAGCAGGAGGCGCTTTTGATATACTCTTCAGCTGAATGGCAGGAGGCGCTGTTGATAAACTCTTCAGGTGAACAGCAGGAGGAACAGTTGATAAACTCTTTAAGGGAACAGCAGGAGGAGCTGTTGGAAAATCTTCAGGTGAACAGCAGGAGAAGCTGTTAATAAACTCTTCAGGTGAACAGCAGGTGTGACGATCGGCAGCTGTAGTGCCCTCGAGAGCCACTGGAGGGCACTCTCTCATTGTGTTATGTTTTCCCCCATGGACTCATTATGTTATTATGTTCAGCTGTGTTTCATTATTGGTTATTGAGTTCCTGATTTAAACCTGTGTTTCTCCTCTGTCCTTTGCGAAGTCTTGTTTCACTGTTGTGTACATCTCCGAGCGTTTCCTAGTTTTCCTAGTCTAGTCTGTTCCTGTCTGTGTATTTGACCCATTGCCTGTTTGACTACCCTGTGAATAAACTCACGCTGCGTTTGGATCTAACCTTGTCTGGTTGTTCATGACAGAAGACTTCGCCACACCAGATCCAGCAGCATGTCAGCCTTGTATGCCTCCCAGTCAGCCGCCGTACACCAGGATGAACTGGATCAACTCACCGCGTCGTTGGAGAGGTTGGCCAAGATGGTTCGCGGTCTTCGTGTTTCCCCACCGGGACCATCGCAGAATCAACCCGTCTCCACAGTTGTTGGCCCAGGACCGATCCCGATGTCATGCCAAGCTCTCCCGGTAAAATCCAACAGCGAGGTATTTCGACGAGCTCACACAGCGATTCCGAGCACAGATACGGGTGCTGAGATAATGCAACTTCATCAGGAGGATCGTTCTCTCGAATGGTATGTGGCGGAGTTTTATGAACTTTCTCATCATACGTGTATGAACAACGTTTTTCTAACGAACCTGTTCCGCGGAGGGTTGTCTGAACCGCTTCGCTCATTGATGCCCAACCCAGAGCCTCACAGCACTTTAAGGCGGTATATTAACACGGCTCTTCTACTGAGTGGTTCGGCTCTCACTGTGGGTGAGCTTGCCCCGCTGGTCCCGTCTAGTCCAGCCGAACCAGCACGTCACGTCAGCCCCGCCGAACCCGCGGCCGCGCTTCTCGACTTCTCTTCCGAGCCCGCACTCCACGTCAGCCCTAACGAACCTGAGCTTCACGTGAGCCGTCCCGAGTCAAGTGAACCGAGTCCCGAGTCAAGTGAACCGAGTCCCGAGTCAAGTGAACCGAGTCCCGAGTCAAGTGAACCGAGTCCCGAGTCAAGTGAACCGAGTCCCGAGTCAAGTGAACCGAGTCCCGAGTCAAGTGAACCGAGTCCCGAGTCAAGTGAACCGAGTCCCGAGTCAGGAGAACCGAGTCCCGAGTCAAGTGAACCGAGTCCCGAGTCAAGTGAACCGAGTCCCGAGTCAAGTGAACCGACTCCCGAGTCAAGTGAACCGAGTCCCGAGTCAAGTGAACCGAGTCCCGAGTCAAGTGAGTCTACCGAGTCTACTGTGTCAAGTGAGTCTACCGAGTCTACTGTGTCAGGCGAGTCAAGAGCCGAGTCAAGCGGCGAGTCAAGAGCCGAGTCAAGCGGCGAGTCAAGAGCCGAGTCAAGCGGCGAGTCAAGAGCCGAGTCAAGCGGCGAGTCAAGAGCCGAGTCAAGCGGCGAGTCAAGCGGCGAGTCAAGCGGCGAATCAAGAGCCGAGTCAAGCGGCGAGTCAAGAGCCGAGTCAAGCGGCGAGTCAAATGCGTCCAGTGCTGAATCAAACCAAGCGAGTGAATCTAGCCAAGTGAAGGTATCTAGCCCAGTGACTCGCCGTCGCAGGAAGAGGACTCGTTCAGCTCGCCAGGCTCCGGTGAGCGTAACCAGACTCCTCGCCCTGCCGGCCCGCCTCTGCGCCTCGCCCTGCCTGCGCCCTTTAAGCTCCGGGAGACCTTTCCTAAACCCGTGGATTTCCCCAAGTATTTTTTGGGGGGGGGCCAGGGGTCCGGTGAGGAGACCATGAGGGCTGTGCCGCCATGGTCGTCTGCAGGGGCTTCACCACCCTGGCCTTCGCCTCGTCTTGCTCCGCCCTGGCCTCCGCCTCGTCTTGCTCCGCCCTGGCCTCCACCTCGTCTTGCTCCGCCCTGGCTGCCTGTTCAGTCAGGTCCACCCACGCTCCACGGCCCAGGCCCGCCTTGTCTATGTCCAGGGTCCGTTCCCCTGCATGGGCCTGGCCCTCCATCCCAGCCCCCGTTGACCTCCCCCCGGAGCTCTTAGGAGCGTCTGGAAGCCGCTCATTAGAGGGGGGGTTATGTGACGATCGGCAGCTGTAGTGCCCTCGAGAGCCACTGGAGGGCACTCTCTCATTGTGTTATGTTTTTCCCCATGGACTCATTATGTTATTATGTTCAGCTGTGTTTCATTATTGGTTATTGAGTTCCTGATTTAAACCTGTGTTTCTCCTCTGTCCTTTGCGAAGTCTTGTTTCACTGTTGTGTACATCTCCGAGCGTTTCCTAGTTTTCCTAGTCTAGTCTGTTCCTGTCTGTGTATTTGACCCATTGCCTGTTTGACTACCCTGTGAATAAACTCACGCTGCGTTTGGATCTAACCTTGTCTGGTTGTTCATGACAGCAGGAGGCGCTGTTGATAAACCCTTCAGGTGAACAGCAGGAGGCGCTGTTGGAAAATCTTCAGGTGAACAGAAGGAGGAGCTGTTGATAAACTCTTCAGGTGAACAGCAGGAAGCACTGTTGGAAAATCTTCAGGTGAACAGCAGGAGGCGATGTTGGTAAACTCTTCAGCTGAACAGCAGGAGGCACTGTTGATAAACTCTTCAGGTGGACAGCTGGAGTAGCTGTTGATAAACTCTTCGGTTGAATAGCAGGAGGTGCTGTTGGAAAATCTTCAGGTGAACAGCAGGAGAAGCTGTTAATAAACTCTTCAGGTGAACAGCAGGAGGCGCTGTTGATAAACCCTTCAGGTGAACAGCAGGAGGCGCTGTTGGAAAATCTTCAGGTGAACAGAAGGAGGAGCTGTTGATAAACTCTTCAGGTGAACAGCAGGAAGCACTGTTGGAATATCTTCAGGTGAACAGCAGGAGGCGATGTTGGTAAACTCTTCAGCTGAACAGCAGGAGGCGCTGTTGATAAACTCTTCAGGAAAACAGCAGGAGGCGCTGTCGATAAAATCTTTATGTGAACAGCAGGAGGAGCTGTTTGAAAATCTTCATGTGAACAGCAGGAGGCGCTGTTGATATACTCTTCAGCTGAACAGCAGGAGGAGTTGTTGATAAACTCTTCAGGTGAACAGCAGGAGGCGCTTTTGATATACTCTTCAGCTGAATGGCAGGAGGCGCTGTTGATAAACTCTTCAGGTGAACAGCAGGAGGAACAGTTGATAAACTCTTTAAGTGAACAGCAGGAGGAGCTGTTGGAAAATCTTCAGGTCATCCTCATTTATATAGCGCTTTTAACAATGTAGATTGTTTCAAAGCAGCTTTACAGAGATAAACATATAATTTAAGGTAACAGAGATTGGTTTGGTTTTATAGTGGTTCTTGAAAATTTGTTTTTTCCAGCTAAAGTTAGTTTTGATTTATTCACTTTCGTCTAAATGATCATTTGTTATTAAATTAGGGGCCGCTAAGACGACACCGTTCTCTCTAAACAGACTTTAAACGTAAACCTGTGATAGACGCTGATGGCGTTCACATGCGCATTAAGAATTGATTGTATAGTTATGTGCGTTTGAATATATGTGTGCAGGTTCGTAATTCCTTACAAACCATGCCTAAACAAACTACTTGTCTTGTCTATAAATTTTGATGCAGAATTTTATTTTATCTTATCAGTTTGGGTAGGTACGCAAACCGAAAAATTCCACAAGGCTTTATCTGTAGAGTGGTATAGGGATCCTCCATAGGGAGAGGCTAGTTGGCACTTCAGCACTGCATTGTCATCGGGTCCAGGCGAAAGTCCTTCGTCAGATCTGGAAACGGCCTGGATCCGGCCGGCTGCAGGAAAACCTCGGGATAAACAAAGACACTAAAATTAGCGTAGATGCCATTCTTCTTATGATGTAACGAGTACATCAGGATTTAAGGGAAGTGTTCCCAGTTCCGGCGGACCTAATCTAAGCAGCAGGTGAAAATCATTAGGAGCGGTTTCGATATTTCTCCCTAATAGGAACATGTCTAGATGTTGGTGACGTAGCATGATGGCGCCTGTGCTTGGCAACGCGTCTGCCACTTCTCGGTTCTCACGTACATTTGTAATCCTCCTCGTGATTTTACTTGTGTCAACCCTATCAACTACCAGCTATGTCTCTGCAATCATACAATATGATCGGGCCGCGTTGTTCCGCATTAAGGCACATATGCAGAACTTGTGTATTACCTGGGACAGATGTTATGAGTTTTTCCTTCCAAAACTGGAGTGCCAAGGGCCATCGTCAGAATACCTGCTGCTTACCCGGCGCCGCGGCAGAGAAGGAAACGGGGATCCAGGGTTGGGGTTCAAGTCAGGAGGTGAAAGTGGCGATCCCGTGGATTTTCGCCTGGGCCCAACGGATCCAGAGCTTTCGGGAGTGAGCAGTGCCTGAGGCCGGTTCCGGTCGGGATGCGGCGTGTGCGTCGTCAACTGTGTGGAGCATCTCCGACCGGATCTTTCCCACCCGGCCGGCTTGCCATCGTGTGCCCCGTCAGCGAACAAGGCTTTTACTCTGAATGACCATTTGACTAAGAAGAACTTGGATTTTATGTTCATTACGGAGACTTGGCAGAGGGCGAATGAACACTTCCATCTTAAAGAACTATGCCCTCCGAACTGCTCCGGGTTTGCGTCTCCTCGGCTCGTGCAACGTGGAGGCGATCTTGCGCTGGTCTTTCGTGACTCTTTCTGCTGCAGTTTGACAGACACAGCTTCTTTCGACTCCTTTGAGATACAGATGTGTAAGGTTGGGAAAACACACCCCTATTACTGTGCTTTAGTTTACCGACCTCCGGGTCCTGCACGCACATTTCTCAATGATTTCTCTGAGTTTTTAACATCTATCATAAAACTAGATCGCGTTTTATTCCTTGGGGACTTTAATCTGCATATTGATGATCCCACTTGTTTGATTGCAGCTGAATTGTTGACTACCATGGACTCGTTTAATTTTGTTCAGCACATTTCTGGCCCCACAAATAAAAAAGGTCACACGTTAGATCTGGTCTTCTCTTGTGGCCTAACCATTGATAAACTGAGTGTGGAGGAATTTAATATTAGTGACCATTGTTGTATATCTTTTAATTTGTCACTTATCATGATGCCTACTGCCTGCAATGTTGTAGCACAAAAACGCATCATTAGTGGGACAACACTTAGTGATTTCTCTGCCTCCTTTGACTCTCGCTCCTTTGTTGATTGTGAAAATGTTGATTCATTTGTGCAAAGTTTCAACAACCACTGTCGGTTAGTTTTGGATATCGTAGCGCCTGTTAAAAACATTTCAGGGTCACATAAAAAAGCCCTCCCATGGATGAATGATAACATTCGTAGTTTTAGGAGAATATGTCGTAAGACAGAGCGTCTGTGGAAAACAACTAAATTAGTGGTACACAGACTCCATTTAAAATATATGATACTGGATCTGAATGAGTTGATAAAGCAGGCTCGCTCGGCTTACTTTTCCAAACTTATGTCAGGAAATAAGAAAAATCCTAAAGTCTTGTTTGACACCATCGAAAATCTAACTGCACCTTCAGCTCCTCTTGTGCCTGTGTACACATATTTTTTGTGAACAAAGTACACAACATTAGGGCCAGTGTCAAAGTTCCCCTAATCACCGTGTGTTCTACTGAATGCTCAATGGTGTTGTCTTGGTCGTTGTTCACTCCTGTCAGCCTACAGGATGTGAAGACATTAATAGGAAATATGAAACCATCTTCCAGCCCCGCTGACATTGTCCCAACACCACTGTTGTTGAAAATGTTAGATATCGTTGGCCCCTGTGTGGTAAAAATAATTAACCTGTCACTTACATCTGGCTCAGTCCCCAGCTACTTCAAGCACGCTGTGGTAAACCCGATTCTTAAAAAGCCCAATCTTGACCCTTCAGAACCTAATAACTATAGGCCCATATCAAAACTTCCATTTATTTCAAAAATCTTGGAAAAAGTAGTGGCAGGCCAGCTGACTTCCTTTATGGAGCAGCACAACTTATTTGATATTTTCAGTCTGGTTTCCGGAAAATGCACTCCACTGAAACAGCTCTTATCAAAGTCTCTAGTGATGTGATGATGGCAGTGGACACTGGCCGCTACACTGTACTTGTACTTCTCGATTTGACTTCTGCTTTTGACACGGTAGATCACAGTATACTGATCAACCGGCTTCAAAATGAGATGGGACTATCTGGATCTGTCCTCCAGTGGTTCTCTTCCTATATTCAAGACAGAACCTTTAATGTTTCTATAAACAATGTACAGTCAGATGTGACCAATTTGTCCTGCGGAGTGGCACAAGGGTCAGTTTTGGGCCCTATTTTTTTTTTACTGTACATTTTGCCTCTTGGTCATATTATGGGTTGTTTTAAGGATGTATCGTATCATCTCTATGCCGATGATGTCCAGCTGTATTGTTCTTTCAATGATACTGAGTTCCATCGATTGCCAGTGTTCTTAGAGTGTGTGTCCTCTAACAAAATGTTGTCAAAGAAGGACCTGGAAATTATTCTTCATGCTTTCATATCAATTAGACTCGATTATTGCAACTTTGTCTTTACCTTTTTGAATAAGTCTGCTCTGAACAAATGCTCTGTCCAAAATTCTGCTGCTAGACTTCTAACTGGTGCCCCCCGGAGGTCTCATATCACTCCCGTTTTGTTGACTCTACACTGGCTCCCTGTAAAATATAGGATTGATTTTAAGATTTTAGTGCAGACTTTCAAGGCCTTAAACAGTCAGGCCCCACAGTATATCAAGGACCTTTTGAGTCCGCACTCCTCTAGCCGCACTCTTCGGTCTTCTGGCCAGAACCTGTTTATGGTCCCCAAGACTCATTATAAGACTCGAGGGGACCTGTCTTTTCAGTATGTTGCCCCAGTCTGTGGAACGCCCTGCCCCTGTCTCTGCGTCTGGCTGACTCTGGTGACTCTTTTAAAAAAGATCTGAAGACTTGTTTATTTAAGAAAGCTTTTGGTTGATGGGTTTTAACTAGTGTCACATTCGTTTATATAAGGTTTTGATTTTACTTTTCTCGTGTACAGCACTTTGTGATTTTATCTGTGAAAAGCACTTTAGAAATAAACTTTACTAACTTTACTTACTGTTGATAAACTCTTCAGGTGAACAGCAGGATGCGCTGTTGGAAAATCTTCATGTGAACAGCAGGAGGCGCTGTTGATAAACTCTTCAGGTGAACAGCAGGAGGAGCTGTTGATGAACTCTTCAGGTGAACAGCAGGAGGCGCTGTTGATAAACTCTCCAGGTGAACAGCAGGAGTAGCTGTTGATAAACTCTTCATGTGAACAGCAGGAGGGGCTGTTAATAAACTCTTCAGGTGAACAGCAGGAGGCGCTGTTGATAAACTCTTCAGGTGAACAGCAGGAGGCGCTGTTGATGAACTCTTCATGTGAACAGCAGGAGGAGCTGTTGGAAAATCTTCATGTGAACAGTAGGAGGCGCTGTTGATAAACTCTTCAGGTGAACAGCAGGAGGAGCTGTTGGAAAATCTTCAGGTGAACAGCAGGAGGAGCTGTTGATAAAATCTTCATGTGAACAACAGGAGGAGCTGTTGATAAACTCTTCTTGTGAACAGCAGGAGGAGCTGTTGATAAACTCTTCAGGTGAAAAGCAGGAGGTGCTGTTGATGAACTCTTCATGTGAACAGCAGGAGGAGCTGTTGGAAAATCTTCATGTGAACAGCAGGAGGCGCTGTTGATAAAATCTTCAGATGAACAGCAGGAGGTGCTGTTGATAAACTCTTCAGGTGAACAGCAGGAGGAGCTGTTGGAAAATCTTCAGGTGAACAGCAGGAGGAGCTGTTGATAAACTCTTCTTGGGAACAGCAGGAGGAGCCGTTGGAAAATCTTCAGGTGAACAGCAGGAGGAGCTGTTGATAAACTCTTCTTGGGAACAGCAGGAGGAGCTGTTGATAAACTCTTCACCTGAACAGCAGGAGGAGCTGTTGATAAACTCTTCAGGTGAACACAGGAGGAGCTGTTGATAAACTCATCAGGTGAACAGCAGGAGGAGCTGTTGATAAACTCATCAGGTGAACAGCAGGAGGAGCTGTTGATAAACTCATCAGGTGAACAGCAGGAGGAGCTGTTGATAAACTCATCAGGTGAACAGCAGGAGGGGCTGTTGATAAACTCTTCAGGTGAACAGCAGGAGGAGCTGTTGATAAACTCTTCAGGTGAACAGCAGGAGGAGCTGTTGATAAACTCATCAGGTGAACAGCAGGAGGAGCTGTTGATAAACTCATCAGGTGAACAGCAGGAGGAGCTGTTGATAAACTCATCAGGTGAACAGCAGGAGACGCTGTTGGAAAATCTTCAGGTGAACAGCAGAAGGAGCTGTTGATAAAATCTTCATGTGAACAACAGGAGGAGCTGTTGATAAACTC
This sequence comes from Siphateles boraxobius, assembly GCF_051911475.1. Taxonomy (NCBI): domain Eukaryota; kingdom Metazoa; phylum Chordata; class Actinopteri; order Cypriniformes; family Leuciscidae; genus Siphateles; species Siphateles boraxobius. The sequence goes on along the minus strand of NW_027508814.1, from coordinate 27,613 downwards.
TTCTTGTGAACAGCAGGAGGAGCTGTTGATAAACTCTTCTTGTGAACAGCAGGAGGAGCTGTTGATAAAATCTTCATGTGAACAACAGGAGGTGCTGTTGATAAACTCATCTTGTGAACAGCAGGAGGAGCTGTTGATAAACTCTTCAGGTGAACAGCAGGAGGTGCTGTTGGAAAATCTTCAGGTGAACAGCAGGAGGCGCTGTTGGAAAATCTTCATGTGAACAGCAGGAGGAGCTGTTGATAAACTCTTCATGTGAACAGCAGGAGGAGCTGTTGATAAACTCTTCATGTGAACAGCAGGAGGCGCTGTTGATGAACTCTTCAGGTGAACAGCAGGAGGAGCTGTTGATAAACTCTTCATGTGAACAGCAGGAGGAGCTGTTGATAAACTCTTCTTGTGAACAGCAGGAGGTGCTGTTGGAAAATCTTCAGGTGAACAGCAGGAGGCGCTGTTGATAAACTCTTCAGGTGACCAGCAGGAGGTGCTGTTGAAAAGTCTTCAGGTGAACAGCAGGAGGAGCTGTTGATAAACTCTTCTTGTGAACAACAGGATGTGCTGTTGGAAAATCTTCAGGTGAACAGCAGGAGGTGCTGTTGGAAAATCTTCAGGTGAACAGCAGGAGGTGCTGTAGATAAACTCTTCTTGTGAACAGCAGGATGTGCTGTTGGAAAATCTTCAGGTGAACAGCAGGAGGTGCTGTTGATATACTCTTCAGGTGAACAGCAGGATGTGCTGTTGGAAAATCTTCAGGTGAACAGCAGGAGGCGCTGTTGATAAACTCTTCAGGTGAACAGCAGGAGGTGCTGTTGATAAACTCTTCAGGTGAACAGCAGGATGTGCTGTTGGAAAATCTTCAGGTGAACAGCAGGAGGCGCTGTTGGAAAATCCTCAGGTGAACAGCAGGAGGCGCTGTTGATAAACTCTTCAGGTGAACAGCAGGAGGTGCTGTTGATAAACTCTTCAGGTGAACAGCAGGATGTGCTGTAGGAAAATCTTCATGTGAACAGCAGGAGGCGCTGTTGATAAACTCTTCAGGTGAACAGCAGGAGGTGCTGTTGATAAACTCTTCAGGTGAACAGCAGGATGTGCTGTTGGAAAATCTTCAGGTGAACAGCAGGAGGCGCTGTTGGAAAATCCTCAGGTGAACAGCAGGAGGCGCTGTTGATAAACTCTTCAGGTGAACAGCAGGAGGTGCTGTTGATAAACTCTTCAGGTGAACAGCAGGATGTGCTGTAGGAAAATCTTCATGTGAACAGCAGGAGGCGCTGTTGATAAACTCTTCAGGTGAACAGCAGGAGGTGCTGTTGATAAACTCTTCAGGTGAACAGCAGGAGGTGCTGTTGATAAACTCTTCAGGTGAACAGTAGGATGTGCTGTAGGAAAATCTTCATGTGAACAGCAGGAGGCGCTGTTGGAAACTCTTCAGGTGAACAGCAGGAGGCGCTGTCGGACCAGTGACTGATCGAGCAGAAACATTTTCATTCATCCACAGAAACAAAGTCAGATAACTTTCACTCAATATAACTTTGTTGTCATCTATGAATTACAAAAATTATACAATTTTGTAATAGTTGTAGGCTCCATCCTATTATAATTAATATTTATTATGGCTTCTGCTGGTCAAACTGATACAATTCACCAACAAATGTACACTTTGGGAATATAGTGTATACAGTACTGACTCTCTCAGATGTTTATGTTTGTGCTTTTGGAAATTAATCTATGTCTATTTAGTATTATGCATTTTTTTATATAATGCCAAAGCAATTTCTTTTAATATGTGTTTAATATTTGTTGATAATGCTAAAGAAAGTATTGTTTAAAATTGTTTAGTTTAGATTATTTTCTTTCACCCAGATAAAAGACTCTGTATTACTTTATTTTGACACGACTACTTAAACCCTTCTTGAGTTATACACTATATATTATCTTTTTTTTCTAGGTATTTACTAGTTGTGGATTTGTAAAACCATATAATGCGAGACTCTATTTTTCTTTATGCACTGCTCAGACAGTGAGTTTGAGTCATAAATCTCCACTTTACAGTTTTATTAATTTCTATATTCTGATGTTTTTTCCACATATTTCATCCCTGAAAAGAGAAAACCAGAATCCCCAAAAACCTTTAACTCGAATATCTTGACAAAATCAAACGGGAAATATGAATCTGCTTTATCCAATGTTGAGATTTATGTGTTGGAAATATATGCAAATCAGTACCTCATTTGCATATTTAAATAATTTCAGTACCATTTCAGAAAACTTGTAATACCTATCTTGTTAGGAATTGGTAATGTATATTAAATAAACTGGGGAAACATGTGTGATATCTATTAGTTTGATTCCTTCATCTGGAGTGTCTTGCCTAAATAATAATAATAAATGAAAACAAAAAGTTGATTTGAAAATGAGATAGTAAAGATACGAGTGTGCTGCTGATATTAGGAGATTATAGGAGATATTTAGAGATGGATCTACTGATGTTTGGACTGTTTCTTTATAAGCCTGAAACAGAAGAATTGTTCTACCGTACCCTCATTGATCTGAACAGAATGTGTTCTTACTAAAAATGTGCAGACATGCAAAAAACACATATTTTGAAACTTGTACCATTTGTGCGTGTTCAGCCACTGTTCAGTTCAGGAAACTCTGGTCTGAGAATTTCCCACTGTAAAAATATTATTGTGATTTTAATGGTAAAAGACTGTAAAAATGCTACTGTGAAAAACTGATAACTGGTTAACAGAAAGTTTCCACAGAATACGGTGAATAACTGATAGATCTAACCGTATATTTATTACACTTAAGTTTACAGTTTTTGGGCGTGAAAAGTTAATATAAATAATTATATACGGTGAAAAACGTAAATTGACATTCCCAATATTCCCTGCGTGACACTTCACATTTAATGTATTTTTGTTTCTTCATAGTTTTTCTAATTTTTAAAATGTGATGTGATGTGTGTGTGTGTGTGTGTGTGTGTGTGTGTGCGTGTGTGTGTGTGTGTGTGTGTGTGTGTGAGTAAGTGTGCGTGCGTGCGTGCGTGCGTGCGTGCGTGCGTGTGTGTGTGCGTGCGTGCGTGCGTGCGTGCGTGTGTGTGTGTGTGTGTGTGTGAGTAATTGTGCGTGCGTGCGTGTGTGTCTGTGTGTGTGTGTGTGTGTGTGCGTGCGTGCGTGTGTGTGTGTGTGTGTGTTGGTCTGAATGCGGGAAAGATCAGGAGCTGCACGTTTGGCCTTGAGCAGGGGTGGAGGAGTGTGTGTGTGTGTGTGTGTGTGTGTGTGTGTGTGTGTGTGTGTGTGTGTGTGTGTGTGTGTGTGTGTGTGTGTGTGTGTGTGTGTGTGTGTGTGTGTGTGTGTGTGTGAGACGAACACATGCTCCTGCCTATCTTCTCCTGGTGATGAAGATGATGATGAAGGTGAGTCACTCCAGTATCTCTGAGTCATCGAGTGTGTGTGTGTGTGTGTGTGTGTGTGTGTGTGTGTGTGTGTGTGTGTGTGTGTGCGTGTGTGTGTGTGTGTGTGTGTGTGACGAACACATGCTCCTGCCTATCTTCTCCTGTTGATGAAGATGATGATGAAGATGAGTCACTCCAGTATCTCTGAGTCATCGAGTGTGTGTGTGTGTGTGTGTGTGTGTGTGTGTGTGTGTGTGTGTGTGTGTGTGTGTGAGACGAACACATGCTCCTGCCTATCTTCTCCTGTTGATGAAGATGATGATGAAGATGAGTCACTCCAGTATCTCTGAGTCATCGAGTGTGTGTGTGTGTGTGTGTGTGTGTGTGTGTGTGTGTGTGTGTGTGTGTGTGTGTGTGTGTGTGTGTGTGTGTGTGTGTGTGTGTGTGTGTGTGTGTGTGTGTTCGTGCAACAGAACTGAGAACTGAACTCTTTCTGGGTGTGTTGATATTAAAGGTGGAGTTCAACCCAAATGATCATTCTGTCCTCATTGATTAATCGTCGCTGTCTTTCTCCTCTGGAACATAAAAGAAGATATTTTGACATATCATTTTTTTTTGGCCATAATGAAGTCAATTATCATTCCATTTAACTGCTACACTATGAACAATTGCACATAATAACACAGGTGATGCATTATTGAGCATTTAAAAGACACTTCGAAGATGTACGGAGGAATAACATTCTCCAATGATTTGCTATATTGAGGAAAACTGAAGCTGTAAACTATTTACTGCCTTAATAATATCAAGTACAATCAACTTGGATTTTTAAGTAATTTCAACTAAAATTACACTAAACTGACTTAAAAATTAGTTGAATCTTGTACAATTAATAAGAAATGTGAAAATTGACTAACTTATTTTGATGAGTTAAAGCAATGTAAAAACATATGTTGTCATAACTTAATAATCATATATATTTTTTTACAGTTTATTTTCAAAGCATTATCTTTATGGATAGTAGGCTATACATATTTATTAACCTGTCTCATGATCTAGTTGTTTAGTATACTTTAACTAGGACATTAAAATGTGGATTTATTTACAAATAAAATATCCCTTTGAATGCAGTATATGGAAAGTAATGAATCATTTAAAAAAGCGATCAGTTTTGCTACAGAAAGAGAGTATGTTCGAAATATGAATAGATGCCTATAGATTTCTGTCACACACAAACACATGTAAAAGAGTGAAAGTGAAATGTGATTCTCAGAGCTTCAGTCCACCAGCAGGTGGCGCTGTAATCACGTTCATCAGGGCGAACACAGAGATTAAATGTTTTCCATACTTGTTTTCAAACTACATAGATATTACCAGCATTATAAATGATGTACTGGTAATGCATTGCAACGTTGAACATTCGCCTTTTACACTTTTTACACTTTACACCGACAGCAATCACACCAGAGCCAGCGTTTCGCGATCACAGGTTCAGTCATGCTTTAATTTTCATCCTTTGTTCAATATTTAGGTGAAACTATTATAATTGGGAACCAATCCAATAAGAGCCATTTAATCTAATAGCCCCATCAGTGAATATCCTTCTAGAAATATTGAATTAGAATTTTTAGGTTATCCGTCGTCTTTTTGTATTCTCATTCGATTTTTATTTTATTGTTTTATTTTATGTTATTATGTCGTAAAAATGATTGAATTATTTGTAGCCTATATTATGCATCTTATCATCTTTTGACTTGGCATGAATTCTGTCATGTACTCCCGAAACATGACTTTATTTCATCTTTGAACACGAGGTTATTTTGAAGAACGATGATAGAAACCTGAGGCTTCTTCTTTTGTGTTATAAAGAAGAGAAATAAAAGAATACGTGCATTCTGGTTTAGAACGATATGATGACGGATCTTTTTAAGCTTTTGTGCTTCTACAGATCCCAGTTCAGTCACACCTAACATGCATGAAAGATTGTCCATGTCTGATATCTAACATTCATATATTTTAAATAATCATTCCCCCTCCGCTTTTTTAATTTAGTGTTTTGACAAAGAACACGGGAAGTTTTCTTCACCTCGCTATATTTCGACTATTATAGTATTGTTTTCATAGACTACATTAGTCAAACAGGCAAACACTGAACCCAGTCTGACCTATACTGTATATGAGAAGTGTATAAGCGTACAGCGATACATGTTTAGCTCAGAATCCACTGATTCTTAATTGATATATTATAGTCTTTCGTGACTAGAAGATTATCAGCATTATTTGCTGTAAATGAAGTCCTTCGTGTAATTATATACACCTTTAATAGCCAGTTTTTTCAGGGGAACCCTGCCGAGAACATGTTTGCATGCGTGTTTGAGCTGACATGTCCTTTGCTCTTTGACCGATGGGTGGCGCTATCTCGAGTTTATCTCAGCACGACTCAGACGTGTAATAAACACGAGTCTGATAACAGAGGCGCCAGGTGAGCAATAGAAGGAGCAATTGCGATAGTTTACACGCTGTTTACCACTGTTCTTCAGCGCCGATGCCGTTACTTATTAACCTTACTTTATACAAATAAAGATACACTCTTGATAAACTCTGACTCGAGGCTCCAGAAACTGAATTTTACATTCTTTCAGGTTCACATCGATCTAATAAACACCTGACGCTTAATGTACACGCAAGAGTTCGTTCTGTGACAGGTTCAGATTTGTTTTCACTTGCTCTGTATAACAAGAAAGTATCTTATCAACTTTTGAATGAATTATTTTATTATGAGTAGGATGACTTCATTTTGATTAGTGCGTTTATTTGAATGCACTATGGGAATTAATGAATTAATAACAAACGATCAGTTTTATTTGGTTAAAAACACGCAATTGCTATCGTCTTTTTCAAAATGTTAGAGAAATATATAAAGTTTAATTAATGTGTTGAAGGTTTAGGATGATTCAAATGAAGCACGTTGGAGTCCGAACACAATGGAAAACCTTTATTTCCTTACGCTTTTCTGCACTTTTCGGCAGTTTAGGCTCATAGGTCACAGAAAGTCAATTCAAACACACACTCTGACTAAAGCATTCTCAGTTGATGTGAAAGAAAAGTGTCATTGCTTTCAAGCCATTGATGCATTGTGTTATCGCCTTTAATTTGTCTGAACCAAAGCACTTAAACACACAACAGTTAATCAAAACGATGGCACATTATTTTTCCGCTGTGGTGTTACGGGTGAAATAATCATCATGGAAAATGCTCACAAACTATTTTACACATAATAAATTAAATTAAGCTTCCTCAAACAGACAAACAAACAAAGATCCTCAGTTATATTTACAAGCATATTCATATGAAATAATTACATAAATATGTTATATATATCGTTATTTACATTTGTATTTATTATAATCATATGATCCATTTTTGATCCACATGATCCCTTTTCCCAGTTTATCTCGAAGCTGGATTTTATAAGCAGTTTTAGTACCGCGTCTGTTAATTAATAAGTAATCGGTGGAAAGATTGACACATTTGGACAGATTCAAACAACATTAATGTTTGAGACTGCCTTCCTCAATTTACGAAAACAAAATAAATAAAACAATTATGTATATATATATACTAGGTAAAGGGTTTACTGCGAAATCTCCTCACACTGCAATGTTCTTAAAACAATGATATAGATTTCCGAGAATTTGCGCTTAGAACAGAACAGTGAACTTAAAAAACAGCAGTCTTGATTCGGTCTGGTCTTTGACATGCAATATGCCTCCGATACATTTAAAGTATGAGTATTTTTTCAAGCACATCCGATAAATGAATATCATATTCAAATAAAGCAATAACCTATCAGAGTGCATATTAAATTAAATCACAGTCAACCTGACGTATACAACACACAGAGGAGCAGCAGCTTTATTCGTTTATTCAGTCTCTTGTCAAACTGTTCGCTGTTCAATACTTCTGGTATTCAAATTTTTGGGAGGGGGAAGAGAAAACCCAAAGACTGAATCCGAAATCGCCCCTATACCTCAGATAGGGCGTTATGTGGTGTCCGAAACCATAGTGGACGTATTGCTGCTTTGAAACAATCTATATTGTTAAAAGCGCTATATAAACGAAGGTGACTTGACTACTGAGTGCTCTTATTCAATCCCACATTGCACTACAATAACGAGTGTACAGATAATGTTCCGAATTCACTCACTCGTTTTCA
>NW_027508814.1:0-17500 GCF_051911475.1 Siphateles boraxobius | reverse complement strand
GCATCGGGGGGCCCGTGGGTGAAGACATGCTCCCGGGGTCCATCGCACTGACCCCTCCCGAGGACACTGCGGCCAGTAACGGGCCCATCCCCGCGGTCATGCTGGAGAACGCGCCTCCCATGCTGAACTGGCTCGGGTGTATGAGGAAAGGATGGGTCATTGAACCGCCCAAGTGATTGAAAAACTGCTGCCCGGCCAAACCCTGCGGAAATCCGAAACTGTGCAAGTGGTTTTGATTCAAGTGCGCGGCGCCATCTGTTTGGACAGTCAATGGCATGTAGTTTTCTTTGCTGGCTGTCCGGGATTCGTCAGTTTTGGCCTGTTCTCGGGCTGTCGGACTCTTGAGCTCGTCCCCGGAGCGAGTGGTGCTCGAGATCAGCGTGACGGGACTCTCTTTCTCAGTCCTCTCACTTTCCCCAAACACACCTTTGCTTAAACTCGCATCGGGATCCTTCGAGTCCTCAGTCGTGGTGGAGATTTTACTCGAGTCTGGCACGTCTTTCACGTTCCCATCTTTGTCTTCGTCATCACTGTCTTCATCGCTGTCGCAAAAATCTGCGAGAGGAAAAATCAGGGAGGAAAACTTGAATTAGCCACCTTTTACGCACTCGTATTCGGTCGTGAGATAGCGTAGGTTATACAGACAGTCGGTGGCAACACGAAATGCACACTAAATAAATACTAATTTGGTGTCTTATAAAGCTAGTAAAATGTGGGGAAATACAGCACATTTTATAATTAAATATACAAGCATTTGTTATAAGTGATTCGTTTGGAGATTCTACTTTCGGACAAAAGCGAGTCACACAGTCGTTGTTTCGAATAATATTCGATTGTCATTGAGTCACATTTAAAACATTCCAAAGGAGAACATGTTTATTTGATCAGACTTAAAAATAGTATTTTCATACGGATTATTATACCTTTTAAGTTGTTGTGTCCAACAGTCGAGACCGCAGGAGAAGAATCCTGGCGAAAGCATTTGAAGGACGCTTGTTCTCCAGAGGAATCGTCTGACGTCCCGGTTTCTTTCTTCTGCTGCTCCTCATATGAACGCATCGACTGCAGAGCCAGCTGTTTTCTGTATTAAATCGTTTTAAAAGACAGAACATTGAGGGACAAATGTCAGTGCAAACAAACTAATAATTGCATTGGAGATTATCATGGTCGTGAGTTTTTAATTAGATACTTTTTCTTTCTTTCGTTCTTTCTTTCTTTTCTTTCTTTCTTTTACGAATAAAATGCTTTCATGCAAAATGCATGAAAACCGAAATTGCAAGTATAAGTAACAGTGTTCTGAATTTCAGAATGTTATGGAATGCTATAAATAAGCAGCTCGTGCTCTCCTACCTTTTTTCGCGTCTCCCATTTCCAGTGTCACGAAACCCTTTTGCAAAAGGATTGTGATCAATTTTCAGTTGTGTTATCTGAAATGCAACGACAGGTAATCGGTATAGCTTGAATAAAGATAACTTGCATGTTTTTCAGTTTCATCAACCTATTGGATACTATTTTTTGGACGCATTTATAGCATATTGAAACATTTTCAACAGGCACTTTAGGTCTCTATGACTCATTGCGATCACCTTTGAATTTTTATAGTTTAATATGCTGGCCTATAAGCTTGTTTTCTTTTAAGATACAAAATATTATGCATGCAGTGACTTGTCTAAAACCTTTTAAGTTATTTTCACTGAGGCATCACTGGGATTTTTAGGGAAAAAATGGAGGCATTTCAAGCTCATAAATATTGGAGACCTTTTGTATGTCTACAACCCCACAACATGAATTCAATCTCTCTTCCTTGTCACCCCATAAACATTTCGTGTTGTAACATTTCCTGGAGTTTCCTGGAGTATTAATATTTTAGCCGTTTTCTAATAAATAAACAAACACACATATACAATTTTTTACTCTTCTTCAGTACCTCCCACTATAGCCAGTCCTTCATTCTCATTCTAATACACACACACACACACACACACACACACACACACACACACACACACACACACACACACACACACACACACACACACACACACACACACACACACACAAACAAACATATTTCCAGGAACAAACTTTTGAATAACTATAATTAAATGGAAGATAAATTGAAGATAAGGTGTGTGTGAAAGAGGAGAAAGTGTCTGTGTGTGTTTTCTGCATTATTGTCCATGGGTGAAGGCTTTGCAATATGATGTAGGCCTCACAGTGATAAATCTAATAATTACAGAGAACAAATGCACTTCATATAATAACTACAAGAACGTTTATGATAAAAGTACTGAAAACACCTTCTGTACTTTTTGTAGGTAAACATTATAGTGTAAAGTAAAGTCAGATTCGACCCAGAAAGCTCGAAATGACCCACCTTGTCGTTCTGGTAGGCAGTGACAGCGATGAAATCCGTCTCAGGGAACACGTATGTTCTGAACGTGCTGTACGGGAGCTTCAGGATATCGTTGGCTCTCACAATGTGAAATCTCGGCTGGTATTTGTGCATGGAGTTTAGTATCGTCTGGAATATAAATTAAGACGAAGTTGACTTCCAAATAACATTTTCATGACGGGTAAAGAAATCGTTTTTATGAGGCACACTTTCTGCATAGTTTGTGTCCACTAACACGTTGAAGCATGCGATCCCCCCCCCTTTTATCAACGTTTTTTCCCTGCTCGTATAGTATACATGCACATATTTGAAATTAAATTTCCCTGACAGTGCAAAGTCTTTAACAATATATCAAAATAGTACATGCAAGCACTGAACACACTTATTTGAACAACAATAATAATTATAATAATTGATAAAGACGTAGCTAACTTACAAATCCATGCTTGTCGGAGATGTTATTCGTCAGTTTAAGTTTGTGGAAATTGACGACTTTAGACATCCATTGCTCTCCAGTGGCCGGACTGTCGGGGTGAATGTACATGCGTTTTGGCATTTCGGGGTCAGCTTTTCCTGCCACCATCCAGCGAGAGTTATGAAACTTATACCTGCAGTCGTCAGCCGCAACGATATCCATCAACAGAATATATTTGGCCTTTTTGTCCAATCCCGAGCATCTGACTTTAAACGGAGGGAACATTCGCCTACAGAGAAGATAGTTGAGTTATATTTCCATATTTCAGATAAGCTTGTGCATGAAGCTAAAATCTGCATAATTCCTTGACTGGATTTTGCTTGAGAGAAACAGTAATTTCAGACATCTGAGATATTTTTGGTGTGTATGTGTGTGTGTGTGTGTGTGTGTGTGTGTGTGTGTGTGTGTGTGTGTGTGTGTGTGTGTAAATTAGGCCCAGCCATTAGCATTAACTTGAAAAACAATCCAACATTTAAACGGCAAAACTAAGTTACAATCAAACCGTGCTATTTCCACACCATTGCATATAGGCTATATTTGTATACAAGCTGTGAATTTCACTGTTTAAAATCAGCTTTTATGGAGCACAATTCGCAAATGCACAACACTAAAAATTCTGGGTTTGTTTTAAGCCAATTTCGGGTCAAATATGGACAAACCCAAACGTGTGGTTAAAAGTGTAATTTAAAAATGTATCCCAACGCCTGGGTTTATCCATATTTGACTCAAATTTGGGTTGAAACAATCCAGCATTTTTTTTAGAGTGTAAGCTAAAACGATCAAACCAGCGATGGATTTTTGATTCTAAAACAATTCTGGGTTGTTTCAACCCATGTTTGAGTCTAAATTTGACAAACCAAACCGTTGGGTTAAAAATCGATTAAAAAAATCTAAACCAATGGTTTGGTTTGTCCATATTTGAGCCAAATTTGGGTTGAAACAACCCAGCATTTTTTAGAGTGATAAGCTTAAATTATTAAACCAGCAATCTATTAATTTTTGATTACACTCTAAAAAATAATAGCTAATGCTGGGTTGTTTTAACCCAAATGTGGGTTAAATATGGACAAACCCAACCGTTGTGTTTAAAATGTAATTCAAAAATGTAAACCATTGGTCCATATTTGACCCACATATGGGTTGAAACAACCCAGCATTTTAGGCCTATTCAAGTTGGGTTGTATTTTAGAAACATTTGCATCTCCCCAAACATAAATAAAAGAAACAATTAAAAGCCCATCCCGTGTTCAGTAATTGCTTTTCTGAAGAAACCCATGAGTCACTCAAATCAATAAAACAATTATATCTGATATGGGCTATAATCTCGGTTTCTAGCTAGGCTATATGACGGGGTTGAATTGAAAGCACGGCTCGTTTATTGAATTATTCCAAGTTTACCTTCCAGATTTCGTGATGACCATTTCTGTGCCGCGCTTGTGAAACAGATCCCAGAGTTCCTTGGCTTCCAGGTGCACTTTCGGGTCGTCGTCCACCTCCTCCTCGGGCTCGAGTGTCTTCAGAGACCGGAGATGCGAGGCCTGGTGTCCCAGAGAGGAGAAGTGGAGGCCGGTCTCTGCGGTCATCAGCTGCTCCATGATCGGCTTGCCCAGCGCCAGCGAGCCCGAGGGTGGCAGTGCCAGGGCCGGGAAGAAGGGCGGCTGGTGTCCCAGCATCGCGCTCATGGCAAACTCCGGACTCCGGTGAGGTAAAAACGGGTGATATGCCATACTGGATCCTTGAAAAACTGGATCTCTCATCGGAAAGCTCATCCAAGTCCAGATTGCAGAGGTGACGCGGTGCTCCTTAAAAACGAGAAATCAGAAATCAGCTAGAAAACAATCAGCGCCGGAGAAGTGCTTCACTCGGTGCGCGAGACTGTTAATTGTCTCACTAGCTGGATTCAAAAAAAAAAAAAGTGTGTAAAAGAGAAAGTGAGAAACAGCTATCCATTAATCTGCCGCTTGTCTGTGAAATTGAGAAGAAAAAAATAAAAGATGAAATAAATTAAAGACGCGGTGTGTGTCGGTTTCCTTCAGCTCTCTTTAAAACAGACATTCCTGTGATAATAATAATGAGATCGTCCCGAGTCCTGCCGAAGAGATGTGTTGAAATATTTCGTTGCCTCGGAATAATTCCTCTGTCTTTACTTGTTGGAGGGATACACCTTCACACGCGCGCACACACTCGTCCTCTCGCGCGCACACACACACATCTCACACACGGTCCGCGGAGAACGGGGTCCAGCACGGAGATGTTCCCAGTGCTTCTGAACTCCATGGGCTTCGGTGTGTGTGGATGTGTTGCGTGTTTCGAGCTCCAGCTCTCTGTTGATTGGCTCTTTCACGCTTTCGGACCAATTGTGTCGCTCCGTAGGCGTGGTTTTAACAGGTCGGGTGGAGGGGAAAGACTTCAGACTTATAAAAAGGTGTTTGAGAACTCTATTGCAGCCGCGAAACAGCGCTGTTGTGTGAAGATGTCAACATCATTAGGACTCGCATCTGTCGGGCTGTGGGACCCGGAGAACAACATGAACTTCCAGGACTCTTGCGCACAGCGTCACTGTTGGCCTCGTTTCGCGCACACAACGTCATGTTTCTCTCCACACGAGCGCTATTATACCTGGGGAAAGACAAGCGCGTCAAAATAATTAGCCTACTATGCATATTATTAATCTGGAGATATTGCAGTTCATCAGAGTTTAATGATATGTGGGAAATCACATTTGTTTCAGCAAAGCGCTGTGCCACGAATAGCCTAATCGTATGCGAACGGATACATTATGCATTGATTTTTTTTTATTTTTTATAATTTGAACACTGTCCGAGATAAAATTGGATGTCAGAACGAAGTCAACGAGTGTGTGACTAAACAGGGTGTACAAGAAATTATTAGATAGACAGAAAAGGAGATGCATCTATCCTAATAGATACCAAATACGAGCTTTAATTTAATGTGCTAAAGTTTATTAATCTATCGCCTTATCACTTTATATTAAGGAACCATTTTTTATTCAGCTTACACACACACACACACACACACACACACACACACACACACACACACACACACACACACACACTTCTGTCTCTCAATTTCAAGATAATTTTAATAATTTCAATAATTTGCTCGTGACTCTTGAACGCGACTATATAAATATTCCCCTGATGTGAGTCTCACTATATTGTTCAAGACACAAAGAACATATCGAATATCTGTGATTTTAAATCACCGACAAACACCCTTAACCTTATTAAAATATAAATGTATCTTTTTTTGGGGGGTGGTTGGGGTGATTAGATTAAAAAAATCAGTGTGTAATGAAAACAGGCTGTTGTTTTCACTGAATTATCAGTGTGTTGCTCAATTGTGTGTGTGTAAATGCCTCAGACATGTAGATAACTGAACGCATCTGTCCTGTTTGGCGCCCGACACAAACACTGGATTAATTCACACGTAAACAACAGAGGCTCGTGGTCAGTTAAACAGCGCCTGAAAAGCGACTCAATTATCCGGTCAACGGAGCAGAGAACCAGTGAGATTTATCACCCTTCATCAAGTGGACAAACACTGTCACTGTCATCTCAGGAGGAGGCATGTCTGTCCTGCGCAGTTTTGCATTGGGTCTAATAAACAATGACTCAATAATAAGTCTGTTTTTTTAGCTATAGCCAAAGATAATGAAATTAAAGCATGTATGGTATTTAGTTCCTTAGTCGCTATGCGTCCGTGCGCATTTTTACTATATTGTGTGTAGTGTACACTGCAGTGCTAACCGATGACGGATTGCTTATGCAGTTATGCAGTCTGATCTCCCATAAACTCATTATTTAAAGTAATCAGCAGGACTGGGATTTTGAAATACTTTTCCTGGAACATACGCGCATTCTGTGTGACATTATAGTTGTGAAGGCGATCCTATAAAAATGTATTTTTATTTATTTATTAATATGTATTGATTGACTCTAGAAATTGCAATCTTTCCAAAACATGACGGAATGCTCATCGAAGTGTTCATCGCTGCTTCTCCGACTTCTTGATCTGTTTATTTCTATGTTTTTGCAGGAGTTAATACTTTTAAAAATAATCATTTCTAATTCAATTCCTTTCTAAGGTGTTCATTAAAAGGAGTCAGTGTATCTTTATTCCTTCAGTGACCAAGTTCATTTAAAAGCAATCTCTGCAGATCGGCCATATTTACAGGATCACGAAAAACCCCGCAAGATAGATTTTAGTCCTGCCAGTCAATTTTATAAAACGTGAACCCAACATTTGCTCGATTTGTGCAGATATTTGAGCACTGTTGATCAATCAATGCTCAAAAATCTGCACAAATCGAGCAAAGAAGTGTCACTGAGGTCTAAGTGATCAGTCAGCAACACCAGATCATTCTCGATGCAGTTTCTACATAATACAGGTTGCTAAACCTGGGAGGAATGTACACACTAAAGCAAATCCTTTGCATTCTTCTGAGGTATTCAGCAGTTTTCCCCAATTACAGAGGGTTTTAACCCATTTGCACACAGCAATCTTTGCTTAGAACTGGATTGTGCACTCTAAAAAACGCAAGGTTGTTTTAACCCAAATTTGCGTCAAATATGGACAAACCCAACCGTTGGGTTAAACATTTTAATTTTAAAATTAGAAATTGACCCATTTTTGACAGCATTTTTTAGAGTGAAGTCGACATCATTTTTATATTTAGGAGGAGAATCTATTGGTCTTGCTGAGACTTTCCTCCATACACACACAGAGACAGACTTATCATGTAATGTGGTGCTTTATAACAAGTTTATAACACTTGAAGTTTTGACAAATCATTACACAGCAAATAACATCAAGATTTTAAGTTTAAAAAAATCATATAGGTTATCAATTAGTTACTTTAAGTGTCCACAATTTAAAATTTTGCACCATTTTAGCTAATTCATTTAAATGTTCCTTAGGTTATTTTTTGTATAATATCCCATGTAGCCTCTCAGAAAATATGGGTTCACAAAAAGAATCAGCAAATTATGTTTAAAATATGTACTAGGCCTATTCCATGTCACTCTGTGGGACATATCAACTTCCCAAAAGCATTTCATATCAGCTTCCCAAAAGCGTGTGGCAAACCCTAACACACTCTCCCAGAAGTTGAGTCGGACGGGATGATCCGTATCGGAGCTGAAGCTTTAGATCGGGCCTCCTGTGCCTCACATGTGGAGCTTCTACTGCAGAGATCTGGTATTTACTGCAGGGAAACTCTTGTAAATTCACTGCAACGCTGCCGAGATTGAATTTCTTTCCAGCATTATCAGATTTCTATTTAATGAATGCTACTGAAAAGTTGTGGTGAGAATCTTTTCCTTTAGAGCACATGCACATATTTCATCTTATGAACGTGAACCCAACATTTGCTAAATTTGTGCAGATATTTGAGGATATAACGTATTATATTTCAGTAATTGTAGCTGCGCTCCATGCAAAATTCATTACACTGTTTTAAAAGAAAATATATATATGTTGGTCATATATGCTGGAATATGAATAATTCTGAAGTCTCCCATGTTTGACAGCAACTGGTTCAAGAAAACTAAATTATGGATAAATTCAATATGAATTTCAAGAGAAGGCTATACATTCTATACATTGAATGGTAAAGTAAATGTTCATTTATGAGATTCTGTCTCTGACACTGTAATTATTGCACGGATTAACTGATTTAAGAGCAGAAGCATCTAATCTTGTTATATTCATTCTGTGATGAAGCTTCTTGAGGCTTTAATGACCATATTCATGATCACTGTTCTGTGTGTTGTATTGTACGGTCTCAGTCAGATGAGTTAGTTGCCACACAGGTATGTCCAGTATAAGAATCTGTCTATCAATGAAAACATAAAACAATCTGATACATTCACACATGTATGATATCCATCAATTACTTTCCACACCATTAAAATAATCTTCCTGTTTCAATATTTGTGGCCTTTTATTTATTTTCCAAAAGTACAACCATATAGTCCCTCTTAATGTATAGCTGAACAACAGTCGATGCTTATGTATATTTACGAAACGATGATTATAGCTACAGAATAAGATTCACATTTCACATTAAAGGATGGCTCTTTTTTCGGAAGCGTGCTGATAGATACAGTATTATAATTGATCCTGTTATAAAGTCTAAACTATTTTAAAGAAAGTTTCTAGAAGTTTCTCATTTTAATTGATAACGTGAGCACTTTGTTTGTATATGGGAATACCCTGTGGCAAAAGGATCTCTGAATCTGCTGTAAGGCGTGTTAGGAAAGCAGTTTATAAACGCTCGGTATTTTGAAGGGTTTTCTGTTTTCAGTAACCGGTTGACGTAAAGTGACTTTTTGAAAACAAAAGGAAGTCGATTGCGGTTTTGAGCTTTCATCTAAGTTCCCACAGATGTTTTGCATGAAGAGGGGGAGTGTTTCTGATTCCAGGGAAGCTGATTGGAGCAGAAAGCGGCAAATAAGATGGAAGTGAACTAAAGAAATAACTTCACTCGTCTAAACGTGTAATATAAACAGGCGAGCTGGTGCTATGAAGACTTTTCGCTTTCACTCACACGCTTAAGGGGGATACAGAGTGTTTTTAAATACTTCAACAACTGCAAAACACACACACACACACACACACACACACACACACACACACACACACACACACACACACACACACACACACACACTCACACACACACACACACACACACACACACACACACACACACACACACACACACACACACACACACACACACACACACACACACACACTGTGTAGGACACTATATCGTTCTTTCATGGCGGTATCCAAGCCAAACAAAGGTCAATTTTATTATTTATAAACTTAATTTAGCCTACGTTGAAATGGCGTTATTAAATCTTTGCTACACTAAACAGAACATAAGAGCCTGTATACGGGAGATATTAAAATCAAAGGTGTTGGTATACTACAAAACACGCAAATTACCAACACAGGCTCATGAAAATTCATAACCCTTTTCTGAAAATTGGGGACACATTCGTACCCGATCTCATTCTTGGGTTTTTGTATCTGATCACATCGTATGAAATCGTACAGCTAGTTCGTAAAATAGTTCGGCCTACGCGAAGGTGATATGGGTCATTTTAGGAGATCTGGAGATTTAGCCTCCAGTTGAGATCTGCCATGTTATGCTACATATCGGACAACTGGAGCAAATTTTAACGCACAATTTAAGAAAATTGTGATGATAAAGAGAATGCGATAATTTAGCACACTCCCATGCAAAGGTCTTGTTGAGAAAAAAAATATATTTCTTTAGTTTTCTTGTGAAATCACTATCATTATTATTAATATAGTTTCTCTATTTGAAGTAGATGCTTGCTTTAAACAACATGTAGCTATCCTTTAATTCAGGCCTATCGCTTAATTTGCACACTGTGAAGTTCAACTGTCTACTTTAGAAGCAATGCTTTTTATTTTCCTACATGCTGTCTGTGCACGGGCTTGCGACGATCATTAAACTCGTGCCTGTCTCTAATAATAAACAGTGGAAGCACGGAGAAAGATAAGAATGTCAGTTTTACATCCCATATATAACAATGATTTGGGGGAAATTTGCCAGACTAAATGAATGAATAAGTTCTGTTTAGTGCTTCCTAGCTCAGATTAATTTATGGACCTTTCAGCATCCACCTGTGGGTTTATGACACGTCATAATTGACTCTCCAATCAAAACAAACACATTCATACTTTCTCTGATTTCACCCTATTCAAACACCCAGAGCACCATTCAACAAACCAATTAAAATCCGATTTGGAAACATTTTGGTTTTCAGACCGAGGCAGCGAAGAGCCCGTGACCTCTCAGCACCGGGTCACTAACTAATAAGATCCATGGCCCACAAAGAGGCTTCACAAATGTCCTCGGAGACCGAGTGTGGCCTATGCACCTTTGACATACATAGAACATTAATTGTTCGCTGTATTATCGAGGAAGGTGGGATATTCCAGTTAATTAGTCGCGATTGGATAACGTTGAATATTATACGGTTCGTCCGGTTGTTGGGGATCATCTTTTGTGTGTGTTAAATGAGAAGTGAGTATCGCTGTGCCTGTGTACAGTGTGCTTCTGTGAACTGGCGACAGCTCGAGTCCATGAAGGGAAAAACGCAATCACAGGACCTCATTATCTCATTTTTATCGCCATCTTTTGGGAACAAGCCTTAATCAAACGTGGCACCAAACTCTCTCTCTCTGTCTCTCTCTCTCTCTCTCTCTCTCTCTCTCTCTCTCTCTCTCTCTCTCTCTCTCTCTCTCTCTCTCTCTCTCTCTCTCTCTCACACACACACACACACACACACACACACACACACACACACACACACACACACACACACACACACACACACACACACACACACACACACACTCACACGAAACCCAGGCTAAGTAAACAGTGCACAGAAATCAGTAAACGAGGGAAGTGTCTGCGGCATATTCTGTTTAGAGTCCATAAAGATGAACGAGAAGCATTTAACAGCGTGATTGTGTAATCCAGTATAACTTCTGAAATACTTTAGGGTGTTGGTAATGGTTTGCTGTATAGTCGTAAACTACCAGTTGGTGTTAAAACTGCATTTCTAAAAGCGAAAAACTGGAGCTGATTTCAAAAGTTGCTGTGATGACGTATGTTGTTTCGTGTTTATTTAATGTTGTTTTCTTCCCTCAGAAATGAAGATTCTAATCTTATAATTATTCATAAATGATACAATGAACGCACACATTTTTAAATAATGAACAAATTTAGGCTGTTAATGCCAGCTAATCCAATACAGCAGCCTATTTCACCTTCAACTTCTGATTTTATTACACGTCTCGACAGCAGTCTGGATATTATCAGCAAACAAGCAACACATTTTAATGATCCATTTCAGATCCCTACCCTGCAGATATGACTCCTGCAATCAAAAAGCAAAGATTGCCAAAGAGATTTACACCTGTCTGGTTGCCCGTCAGCCCATAGATTAGACTACTGGAGCCAGGTTGTCTGGAACCCGTGAGCTACTTCACCCTAAATCCGGATTAAACATGAAAAAATAATCAGCAAAACGCCGCTTTTACATGCATGATAAAAGCGAACCTCCGCGAACGCAAAACCAACAACTGAAGAAAAGCGGAATTAAAAAGCGCCAACATTGTCCCATATACTTGCCGGTCCCGCGCGTCTGTGCTCTCGGAGGAAAGTGTTTTATGTCACGAGATTAGAGACTGCGGTCCGATGCGGGTCACTGGACCCAAGACACTCCCGGTTACTGCGACCATTTCTCAACAAGCCTTTTAAGTTGGCGAGCGAAGGCGTATTATGACACTTCCCTGAGCTCCTCTGCAGAAGGAAACATCTATGACTGCAGACAGCAATAAGTACATTAAAAAACACTAATCTGATCCAGCATCAATACGGAATATCTTTGATAATGTCGATTATAATGCAGCCTTCTTTATTTTAATCATTGTTTGTTTGTTTTTATACGGGAATTATGCCAGATAAAAACGGTTTCAATTTGCAAAGAATTTGAGAAACGATTATTAATGTGTAGCTTACATGTATCTAAACTTTAATGTGCATTCTTAATCTTCAATATTTACTAGTAGCCTATACTCATGTGCTATTCTCATTTTATGGATGTCTGTCTTGTATATGTATTTTTTATTTTTTTATTTAATCAAAGAAAAATGTGTTGATATAGGATGTGTATATTTGTTTTACGTGGAATGTCACCAGAATGTCGTCGGTTCAAACCTGAAATCATTCAGTGAAGCGAAAGCAATTAACATGATTAAAACGGACTGCGTGATTTACCGCGACTCACATGCAGTGCACTTTTACATACATATGCATATTTATAAGACACAGTCCGAAAATTTTGAAGAACCCCCCCCCCCCCCCCGCAAAGATATTGAAGCTATGGTTTAATAAATTGCACAATATATATATATTTTTTTCACATGAAGATTGTTTAAAGTATTTACACCCCATTTAGATTCATTCTTTAATTGCTGATAATTCTGCAATATTTCCTTTGCGTGGACCTTTAAGTTTTAGGTCTCATAACCTTTACATTTTTTGTGCTGAACATTTAGGCATCATCCAAGGGGAATTATGTTAAATCCCATTGTAGTCCAACCTCTGATTGTTAATATTATCATCTTTAAAACGATTTTTTTCCTATTAGACGCGCAGCCGAAATGATGCCGTGAAATTGTGAAAATAAGCCGCTTCTCAATCAGGAATATCAACAGGTTGTTTCAGGCATTAAACAGGTTTTGTGCGTTTGTCATGTGAAATTCAGTTTTGCCTTATTGTCTCGGCCTGCATCGAAACAGATTCTGGCAGTGACAGATGACATGGAAAACTGGGATTCATTCAGGTCAACTACAACCTCAGATTTTAATCGGACTTTGCCATTATATTCGCATCAATAAATAAATAAAATAAATCTTCATTCATTCATTCATTCATTCATTCATTCATTCATTCATTCATTCATTCATTCATTCAAATACAGTCGCATATGCAACACCGATGTTTTGTGAAATCCTCAAAAAAATCCAGTCAAAAAAATGACCCATTCTCATCCGAATTTCCCGTTAATGTTTTAATTTATTTTTTAATGATTTCATTGTTTAATTTCAGTTCTGTAAATACTGCTGTCCGCTTTACATTTAGGAATACATAACTTAAATTACTTAATACAACTGAATGCAATTAATACAATAATATAGCCTCATCACTACACTCTAACAAATGCTGGTTTGTTTAACCCAATTTGGGTAAAATATGGACAAACCCCACCGTTGGGTTAAACATTTTAATTAAAAAATGTAACCCAATGGCTGGGTTTGTCCATATTTGACCCACATTTGGGTTGAACAAACCAGCATTTTTTAGATTGTACATACAAATCGTAAAAATATCTATTTCTTCTGTAAATTGGGTCAATAAATCAATATATGGATAAAATATGGCTAAAGATACACATTCAAACTTCCCGCACCCTTTATCACATCCATCCTCCATACACTCTTCAACATTATTATAATAACTCTTTGCATCATCATAACCATAATAGCGTAGCAACCACATTTTCTGCTGCTGTGTCTCAGAGACTGGAGGTTAGATAAACCACATGCCTGGTGTGACCAGAAACATGATCCAGACATCATTCTTGAAGCTTGTCCCTTTGGGTGAAAGGAGGGGTGTGAGTTATGGACATGTAGCTTTTCCATTTCAATAGCCCATCTGGGTTTCTACTGTAAGACTTGCTGCATGAAATATTCAGGGTTCAGTGAAAACTGATCTGATGCTCGAGAGTGAGTCTTCTTTCCCGTCTTTAGCTCCCGACCCCTGAGACTGGTAACCAGTCACACTGAGATATTGGTGTCAGTGTGTCCAGATTACCTTGCATTGCAGCACTCTCACAAATACATATATATATATATATATATATATATATTCTTATGTGATATTTCATATGTGTGCCAATCACACTTTAAAGTCACCATGAAATCAAAATGAATCATTCTTGTTTTTATGGAATACTGCAGTGATTTATGGGTGCACATCATTATTGTGTTAATAAACTTGAATCAGAATCAGTTCCTCTTGCAGCATCTCTTCTCTGATGATGTGGGCGGGGCAACCTGTCACTCACATGAGATCAGCCAATAGCAAACCACAACCATCCAACCAGCCAATCAATTCCCCACAGACACAATCAAGCCCCGCCCGCATTTGTTCTTGTTCCAAAAATACGTGTTTCACTCGTATATACAGCACAATAGGTGAGAAAATAGTGCAAATTCCCTTTAATGCCGACTTTAAATAGAAACATCAATAGCAAAGAACAGTCAAATTCTGGCACCTACTCAGCTATGCTTCAGAAGCCTTATATGGTTTGACACTTTTTACACTCTTTTTAGAATCCAGTTCTGGCATGCCCACACACACACACACACACACACACACACACACACACACACACACACACACACACACACACACACACACACACACACACACACACACACACACACACACACACACACACACACACACACACACACACACACACACACACACACACACAACCTTGGCACTGCTCCTGGCCAAACTCAACCGAACCCAACGCACATGAAATGCTACACAAATGTTTTGGAGATTAGGACTGTGGAATTCATGAGGCCGATGTATTTGCCTAAGCTGCTAATAGTTGATAAAGGACACTGGAGAACACTGTTTTAGAAGAGTTGATCTGACACAGCAAGGAATTACACTGAATATTCAGAACCCACTGGTTCCATATAGAACTCTAGGGTTCTCGACTCAGTATTAAAGAACACTTTATGCAAAAAAAGGTTCTGTTTAAGGAGAAATGTCTTGAATGATTGCATAATACTTTCACATTTAACTTTGTTTAATATTTTGTATTTTAGGGGATTTTATGGTACTAAGTTATATTCATGCAGTAGTTATACTCCATTTATTACCTGTTAACCACTTTTTTGAGCATAGAGATAAAAATGACATTTCCAAAGTAAGCTGTCATAAATCTTGAATGCTTTGGACTTTTTAAAGAAAACACTTGGCACATTATTGCTGAAGTGAAAAAAGTAAAAAAGTGAACTCAAAAATAAATCCGAAGTTTAAATGTTTTGCTATGAAAAAATACTATTTTCAGATTGTATATGAATTTCCCCCCCCCCCCAAAACATGTTTTACTATAAAACTGCTAAAAGATCAGAGCCATAAATCTAAATTAGTTGTGTTCCCAATTTGAGGTTTATATCTCAAAAAATTAGTTTTCAGAAAGAGTTAGTTTGGGCGCAGTACCAAACGCTTCCACTAGAGGAGATTCGCTTCTCATGAGGTCATTCTTGATCATGAAGATCACAAGTGTGATTATTTTTATTGGACCCTTGAATGTTTCCAAAGTTTTTTTGTTCACGTAACAAGTGGCAAAACCTTTACCAAGTTTTGTCCCATTCCGATGAAGTAAAAAAACGTAACAAAATTACCAAAGAGCATCAGAGTGGTTATTTCATTTTTTATTTTATTTTTTTGCGATAAAGTATGTTTACGATCAGTTTAATTCATAATATTTAATAAAAATGTATTAAAATAAAATGTATTAATTCAAACCACGTCCATAAAATGATCACATAATGTAACTCCTGCTTAATATGCGAGCCTTACACCAATGTTGTTGGATATTAGTACTGTGTATTTAATAAGACTAGTTTGCTGTGCTTTTGCCGAAGCTGTTAATAGTTTGTAAAGGACACTGGAGAACAGTGAGGAATTAAACTGCTGAAACCATCATTCACAATCCGCTGACTGACATTCCTGTGTAACTGATCTGAAATATTCCCGTTCTGCAGTCGCACTGAGACACAACAGAGTCAGACAGCGCATTCTTGTGTGGTTTGCAACAAGCTCTTCGTGTAATATGTCAGGGGGAAACAGATTTTGTCAGGTGGAGATGAGGTTCAGAAGTTCATGGCTCGTTTAAACTGAAGCATTCCATTTAAAGTCTTTACATTTCCATTTAATTCCAGCTTCCCTCATGCGTGCAGTTCAACCAATCAGATCCACTTCTTCTGATGCATGTGACTCTCTCTCTCTCTCTTTCTTTCTCTCCCTCTCTCTCTCTCTCTCTCTCTCTCTCTCTCTCTCTCTCTTTGCTCCCCTCTCTCTCTCTCTCTCTCTCTTCCTCTCCTCCCCCCCCTCTCTCTCTCTCCCTCTCTCTCTCTCTCTTCTCTCTCTCTTCTCTCCTCTCTCTCTCTCGCTCCCTCTCTCTCTCTCTCTCTCTCTCTCTCTCTCTCTCTCTCTCTCTCTCTCTCTCTCTCTCTCTCTCTCTCTCTCTCTCTCTCTCTCTCTCTCTCTCTCTCTCTCTCTCTCTCTCTCTCTCTCTCTCCTCTCTCTCTCTCTCTCTCTCTCGCTCCTCTCTCTCTCTCTCTCTCTCTCTCTCTCTCTCTCTCTCGCTCTCTTCTCTCTCTCTCTCTCTCTCTCTCTCTCTCTTCTCTCTCCTCTCTCTCTCTCTCTCTCTCTCTCTCTCTCTCTCTCTCTCTCTCTCTCTCTCTCTCTCTCTCTCTCTCTCTCTCTCTCTCTCTCTCTCTCTCTCTCTCTCTCTCTCTCTCTCTCTCTCTCTCTCTCTCTCTCTCTCTCTCTCTCTCTCTCTCTCTCCTCTCTCTCTCTCTCTCTCTCTCTCTCTCTCTCTCTCTCTCTCTCTCTCTCTCTCTCTCTCTCTCTCTCTCTCTCTCTCTCTCTCTCTCTCTCTCTCTCTCTCTCTCTCTCTCTCTCTCTCTCTCTCTCTCCTCTCTCCCTCTCTCTCGCTCCCCCCTCTCTCTCTTCCTCTCTCTCTCTCTCTCTCTCTTCTCTCGCTCCCCTCTCTCTCTCTCTCTCTCTCTCTCGCTCCCCTCTCTCTCTCTCCCCCTCTCTCTCTCTCCTCTCTCTCTCTCCCTCTCTCTCTCTTCTCTCTCTCTCTCTCTCTCTCTCTCTCTCTCTCTCTCTCTCTCTCTCTCTCTCTCTCTCTCTCTCTCTCTCTCCCTCTCTCTCTCCTCTCTCTCTCCTCTCT
>NW_027508813.1:210000-220827 GCF_051911475.1 Siphateles boraxobius | reverse complement strand
AGGAGGAATGAGTGAAGGAGGGATGAATGAAGGAGGGATGAATGAAGGAGAGAGGAATGAAGGAGAGAGGAATGAAGGAGGGATGAATGAAGGAGGGATGAATGAAGGAGAGAGGAATGAAGGAGAGAGGAATGAAGGAGGGATGAATGAAGGAGGGATGAATGAAGGAGGAATGAATGAAGGAGAGAGGAATGAAGGAGAGAGGAATGAAGGAGGGATGAATGAAGGAGGGATGAATGAATGAAGGCGGGATGAATGAAGGAGAGAGGAATGAAGGAGGGATGAATGAAGGGGGGATGAATGAAGGAGGAATGAATGAAGGAGAGAGGAATGAAGGAGAGAGGAATGAAGGAGAGAAGAATGAAGGAGGGATGAATGAAGGAGAGAGAAATGAAGGAGGGATGAATGAAGAAGAGAGGAATTAAGGTGGGATGAATGAAGGAGAGAGGAATGAAGGAGGGATGAATGAAGGAGAGATGAATGATGGAGGGATGAATGAAGGAGGGATGAATGAAGCAGAGAGAAATGAAGGAGGGATGAATGAAGGAGGGATGAATGAAGGAGAGAGGAATGAAGGAGGGATGAATGAATGAGAGAGGAATGAAGGAGGGATGAATGAAGGAGAGAGGAATGAAGGTGGGATGAATGAAGGAGAGAGAAATGGAGGAGAGAATGAAGGAGGGATGAATGAAGGAGAGAGGAATGAAGGTGGGATGAATGAAGGAGAGAGTAATGAAGGATGAATGAAGGAGGGATGAATGAAGGAGGGATGAATGAAGGAGAGAGGAATGAAGGAGGGATGAATGAAGGAGGGATGAATGAAGGAGAGAGGAATGAAGGAGAGAGGAATGAAGGAGGGATCAATGAAGGAGAGAGGAATGAAGGAGGGATGAATGAAGGAGAGAGGAATGAAGGAGAGAGGAATGAAGGAGAGAAGAATGAAGGAGAGAGGAATGAAGGAGGATGAATGAAGGAGGGATCAGTGAAGGAGAGAGGAATGAAGGAGGGATGAATGAAGGAGAGAGGAATGAAGGAGAGAGGAATGAAGGAGGGATCAATGAAGGAGAGAGGAATGAAGGAGGGATGATTGAAGGAGGTTCGAATGAAGGACGCATGAATGAAGGAGAGAGGAATGAAGGAGGAATGAATGAAGGAGGGATGAATGAAGGAGAGAGGAATGAAGGAGAGAGGAATGAAGGAGAGAGGAATGAAGGAGGGATGAATGAAGGAGGAATGAATGAAGGAGGGATGAATGAAGGAGAGAGGAATGAAGGAGGGATGAATGAAGGAGAGAGGAATGAAGGAGGGATCAATGAAGGAGGGATGAATGAAGGATAGAGGAATGAAGGAGGAATGAGTGAAGGAGGGATGAATGAAGGAGGGATGAATGAAGGAGAGAGGAATGAAGGAGAGAGGAATGAAGGAGGGATGAATGAAGGAGGGATGAATGAAGGAGAGAGGAATGAAGGAGGGATGAATGAAGGAGGGATGAATGAAGGAGGAATGAATGAAGGAGAGAGGAATGAAGGAGAGAGGAATGAAGGAGGGATGAATGAATGAAGGAGGGATGAATGAAGGAGAGAGGAATGAAGGAGGGATGAATGAAGGGGGGATGAATGAAGGAGGAATGAATGAAGGAGAGAGGAATGAAGGAGAGAGGAATGAAGGAGAGAAGAATGAAGGAGGGATGAATGAAGGAGAGATGAATGAAGGAGGGATAAATGAAGGAGGGATGAATGAAGGAGAGAGGAATGAAGGAGGGATGAATGAAGGAGGGATGAATGAAGGAGGAATGAATGAAGGATAGAGGAATGAAGGAGGGATCAATGAAGGAGGGATGAATGAAGGATAGAGGAATGAAGGAGGAATGAGTGAAGGAGGGATGAATGAAGGAGGGATGAATGAAGGAGAGAGGAATGAAGGAGAGAGGAATGAAGGAGGGATGAATGAAGGAGGGATGAATGAAGGAGAGAGGAATGAAGGAGGGATGAATGAAGGAGGGATGAATGAAGGAGGAATGAATGAAGGAGAGAGGAATGAAGGAGAGAGGAATGAAGGAGGGATGAATGAATGAAGGAGGGATGAATGAAGGAGAGAGGAATGAAGGAGGGATGAATGAAGGGGGGATGAATGAAGGAGGAATGAATGAAGGAGAGAGGAATGAAGGAGAGAGGAATGAAGGAGAGAAGAATGAAGGAGGGATGAATGAAGGAGAGATGAATGAAGGAGGGATAAATGAAGGAGGGATGAATGAAGGAGAGAGGAATGAAGGAGGGATGAATGAAGGAGGGATGAATGAAGGAGGAATGAATGAAGGAGGGATGAATGAAGGAGAGAGGAATGAAGGAGGGATGAATGAAGGAGAGAGGAATGAAGGAGGGGTGAATGAAGGAGGGATGAATGAAGGAGAGAGGAATGAAGGAGGGATGAATGAAGGAGGGATGAATGAAGGAGGAATGAATGAAGGAGAGAGGAATGAAGGAGAGAGGAATGAAGGAGGGATGAATGAAGGAGGGAGGAATGAAGGAGAGATGAATAAAGGAGGGATAAATGAAGGAGGGATGAATGAAGGAGAGAGGAATGAAGGAGGGATGAATGAAGGAGGAATGAATGAAGGAGGGATGAATGAAGGAGAGAGGAATGAAGGAGGGATGAATGAAGGAGAGAGGAATGAAGGAGGGGTGAATGAAGGAGGGATGAATGAAGGAGAGAGGAATGAAGGAGGGATGAATGAAGGAGGGATGAATGAAGGAGGAATGAATGAAGGAGAGAGGAATGAAGGAGAGAGGAATGAAGGTGGGATGAATGAAGGAGGGAGGAATGAAGGAGAGATGAATAAAGGAGGGATGAATGAAGGAGGCATGAATGAAGGAGAGAGGAATGAAGGAGGAATGAATGAAGGAGGGATGAATGAAGGAGAGAGGAATGAAGGAGAGAGGAATGAAGGAGAGAGGAATGAAGGAGGGATGAATGAAGGAGGAATGAATGAAGGAGGGATGAATGAAGGAGAGAGGAATGAAGGAGGGATGAATGAAGGAGAGAGGAATGAAGGAGGGATCAATGAAGGAGGGATGAATGAAGGATAGAGGAATGAAGGAGGAATGAGTGAAGGAGGGATGAATGAAGGAGGGATGAATGAAGGAGAGAGGAATGAAGGAGAGAGGAATGAAGGAGGGATGAATGAAGGAGGGATGAATGAAGGAGAGAGGAATGAAGGAGGGATGAATGAAGGAGGGATGAATGAAGGAGGAATGAATGAAGGAGAGAGGAATGAAGGAGAGAGGAATGAAGGAGGGATGAATGAATGAAGGAGGGATGAATGAAGGAGAGAGGAATGAAGGAGGGATGAATGAAGGGGGGATGAATGAAGGAGGAATGAATGAAGGAGAGAGGAATGAAGGAGAGAGGAATGAAGGAGAGAAGAATGAAGGAGGGATGAATGAAGGAGAGATGAATGAAGGAGGGATAAATGAAGGAGGGATGAATGAAGGAGAGAGGAATGAAGGAGGGATGAATGAAGGAGGGATGAATGAAGGAGGAATGAATGAAGGAGGGATGAATGAAGGAGAGAGGAATGAAGGAGGGATGAATGAAGGAGAGAGGAATGAAGGAGGGGTGAATGAAGGAGGGATGAATGAAGGAGAGAGGAATGAAGGAGGGATGAATGAAGGAGGGATGAATGAAGGAGGAATGAATGAAGGAGAGAGGAATGAAGGAGAGAGGAATGAAGGAGGGATGAATGAAGGAGGGAGGAATGAAGGAGAGATGAATAAAGGAGAGATAACAAACAAATAATCAAATTAGAAGCAAAAGCACAAATAAATACAATATAACAAATATACATATGAAATAAACAGTGTTTTTCAGGTCTGACAGTTTCCAGGTACAGAAAGTTAATAAAGAAAGCAAATGTAAAATAACACTCTTCACTGTATAAATCAAACATCCTTATTAATGAATCCTTATTAAAGTTACAAAAGTTCAGACAAAAGCAGTGAGTGATTGTTTGTCTTCGTCCTTTGTTTAATTAACAGTAAAAACACAGCCGGCAGGAATATTAGGCTACTGTCCCTTTAAGAGCGAATGCACTGATCTAATATACTGATACACATGCGTTTTCTTTCTCAACTCTTCACGTTCACTCAAGATATAACTGACGGTGTTTACTAGGACACTCACTATTTTTGACAATTTTGTGTGCATCTGTCCGCTCTAGTGCAAGAAGACGTGCATCCGCTTCAGTTTCACACTCCGTCTGAACGCAGATTTCTGTCCGCGCGCTTCGGATGTTTGCGCACACTACACGTTCAGAGCGCGAGTAACAGAAAGAGCCTTTCGCATCTTCTTCTGCTTGAACATTTAAATGATCAAGATTTAAAGTTTCGTGGCGATGCAGCGCTGGCCCGTCAGCTGACTGTCCTGAGCGCTCACGTTTGTTCATGTTCATGAATTATTACAGTTCATAAAAATATTACCGGCCAACTGGTGCTTTCATTTCAGTGTGTGGACCTGCTTTTTGTTTTGTTTTCAGTTCATCGTTTTTGTCTGGCATTTGCATTATGTGTGAGAGTGTGTGTGTGAACCATTTTTGAGAAACAAATACATGCTCCCAATTCCTTAAAATTGGGGTTGTGGCGTATTTCCCATGGGAAAAGATGGTCCCATAGCCAAAACCTTTGAGAAACGCTGATTTATTTGGTACTTCCTAATTTGAATGTAATTTTTGTCTCTTTTTTAATGAGCATGACTGGAGAAAGATGCTTTTCCATCCTCATCATCAGGACTGAGGAGTATTCACTGGAACAGAAATCCTTCCCATCCTCCCAAAACCTGTGAACTGTGGGGAACAATCCCTGTTTTAGACATTCTCTCTGTGCTTCACTAGCGCTCCGACAGACACACACTTACACTATTAAACATTTCATGGTATTCATTCACCGTTCCTGACAGATCTGAGAGAGAATCCAGAGAGGGATATGGAAATCAAACCGAGTCCCAGTGTTATCTGTCAGGATTCACAGAGTTTCAGAGCGCTAGACATCCGTCAGGAAGCACCAATCCAAATCTGGGTGAGCAGAATGAGACGAAATGATTAAATATGGATTAATAATCAGAAAGCACACAGACAGAGGATGAATGTGACTCTAAATATGCATCAAAGGAGCAGTGTTAGTGAATATTAATGAACGACAAGCCTTCGGCTCTTTGGAAACTTGACAAAAAAGCCCCACAACAAATCAAACACAGAGACAAATACTATATTTTCCCCTTTAATAATTTTTGCATGGCGGAAGAAAACACTCTTTATCATTCAGCACAACATACCCAGAATATAAATGAGTTGCTTTGGGTTTTTTAACTCTCAAAAAGTGGTACCAATAAAATCCAGCCGAACATTAAGTCAAGCTGACATTCCTCAGATAAGAACATAGTGTTTACCGCAGGACTTCTCAGCGCTGGAGACGTGCTAGTCTAGGCCTCGTTTACGCTGCAGGTCTCGATGCCCAATTCTGATTGGTTGCCTATATCCGATTTTTTTGACCGTCTGTTTACGCGTTCTTTCAATTGTGACCCATTTCCGATTCATGTGTTTACACTCGCCATACTATCTGAAACGTCGCGCATGCTAAAAGCGGGTTCTTGCACAGATGGACGAGCGTGAAATATGCTTGATGCTAGCTCTGTGATTTATGCGAAGTTCGCCAAACATCAGCATGACTTTGAGGCGGAGGAAAAGTGCCATCATTGCAGCTGTGCATGTGCTTCAGTTATTGTGTGTGTGAGATCTCAGGACTGCTGGGAACATATACAACACGATCTCATGAAAGTGCGTATCTATACCATTACATTTATTTCTCTAAGCCAAAAATAGTTTCCGCGTGCATGATACGCACTTGCGTAGGATTAGAGATGTGGAGTGCATGTGTATTACACGGCATAAAGTGCGTATCATATGCATGCAAAAACTAGTTTTGGCGTAAATGGCACGAGAAATAAAATTCGTGCTATGATACGCACTTTCATGAGATCGTGGCGGGCTTTAACGAGGAGCAGTGTGTAGCATAATGAGCTAGCCAAGCTTTGATATGTTGTGTCACGTGTGTCCACACTCCTCTCCTACGACGACACGACGTTTCGCAGATGCGAGTCAGCGTTTCTCTCGTCATTAAACCGCGGAGACGCTAATGCCTCAGAAAACCCCATCGCCTGTTTACATGACACTTGCATTGGCACATATTTGATTTATATCTGATTTATTTCCACATATGAACGAGGCCTGAAACCGTTTTCGAAATATCCGAATGCATGCGTTTTTTTCCTGTCATAGAACACATCCGATCTGTGTCACATATGAGCAAAAAAATCGGAATTGGGTCACATTTCACTGACTGTAAACGAGGTCTAAGACCCGGTTGTGTTCCAAACCCTAGTGAGCTGCCTACAAAGGGAACGGAACATACATGACGGATTTAGAACACGCTACATATGAAACAACTCAGACTGATGGACTTTACATGAAGCACATGCAGGAGAGTAACTAACAACACAATATAAAAACAAAAATATTGAGCATTTTTAATTAAACTGAACTTTTGGGAATTGACCCTTCGCTAAGCCACGCCCGAAAACCACCACTGGCCAATCGTGTCTTAGCAACCGTAACTAGGCGCGGGAGGTCTGGCAAGCTTTCGAGCGAGGGAAATATGCCGAAGCGTTGTGCGTATGGATTGTGCTAATCTGATACCCGGGGTCCTAAAAGTTTGGACGGGGGAGTGTATTTTTTTTCCTTCCCGAAAATCTAAAAGCCAAGGTGAGAAAGGATGTGCGTGGATCAGCAGTGTGGGAGACCCCATTCACAAGTGTCGACAGGATTAACAAAAACACATATTGCTTGGAAGTTGGAAATAATTACGGTTCTTTGTTCATAATGCAGATGTTTTAACGTAAAATAAGACGTTTAAAGACAAGACGGAGGCTCACTGACATACTTTAAAATATATTTCAGCATTTTGTTAATCGACGGCCTACTACCTCTGACTGAGTAACTTTAACCCAATCCGATCGCGGCTCTCCCGGTGTTAGTGTTATTCCACAAGATTTATGGATAAGCTGTTTGATTTATAATTATTAGATTAGTTTCAAATTTCACTTACCCTGCTGTGCACGAACACAGCTGTTCCTCGATGTGTGTGTTTCTCATGTGAATGGTCAGCGTATGAGGCGCTGCTGCTGCGACTATAGGCTTTAGCTTCAATTTTTATTAAATTATTATCTAATCGGTTGCATATTATGTCGTGGATATATCCTTCGAATGCACACTGCAGTCCCTTTAGTCTTGCTCTCTCAGATATTTCACTTGTTCGCCAAAAATTACTAATTATCTCATTAGGAATGTCTGACACCTGTGCATACACACCGTGATAGATGTGCTAGACGCGAAAGCTTGACAGGCGTAGCAACAGTAGCTAAGGAGGGTGGGGCTTAGCGAAGGGTCAATTGAGTGAATGCGTTGTGGCCGTGTCTAGGCTCAGGTCCTCCATCTGGTCTGGATACGGCCCGGGTCCGGCTGACTACAGTAAACCTCGGAATAAACAGAAAGACTAACATTAGCGTAGATTTGATTTCTCTATGAAGACTGTTTTACTTTTATTACAAATAGCACATCACTTCTATTTACACCTTATTTTGAACAGCATCTGTTTGCACTTGCTGCTTTTTGAACTCATTGCAAATAGAATCTTCCTCTTTTTATACTCTACACTATAGTGTAAAGGGCATCTGTCTTAATTACCCTGAAAATAAATGAAACACCCTTCATAGGTTTCAGAACATAGTCATCGAACCCTTTCTA
Source organism: Siphateles boraxobius (assembly GCF_051911475.1). Lineage (NCBI taxonomy): Eukaryota > Metazoa > Chordata > Actinopteri > Cypriniformes > Leuciscidae > Siphateles > Siphateles boraxobius. The sequence continues at coordinate 212,975 of NW_027508813.1, read as the reverse complement.
TGCCTTCATAAATGTTATCTGTCATGCTATGGCAATAATAAATAATAAAGAAAGGGAAAAATCTGATTTCTGAAACTAGAGCGAACCCATTTGTATGGCAGAGTCGTAGCAGATTTCAGCACAAACGGTGGATTTAATTGACCTGGCACTGGATAGAGGGAAACGAGCTCAATCTGCCGGAGAAGGAAATCGGCACATTTGCGGCATGTCAGGATTGACAGACACAAGATTGCTGGCTTTATTCTGAGGCTCGTCCTGATTGGCTGGTTCAGAGCCAGGCTCGTCCTGATTGGCTGTTTCAGAGCCAGATTCAAGCATAAGGAGACAGGATTTTGAAAAGAATTCTCAAGGGTCCAAATTACAGGGCATGAAAACAAACCAGTGCTGGAGTCTCTCTCTCTCTCTCACACACACACACACACACACACACACACACACACACACACACACACACACACACACACACACACACACACACACACACACACACACGTATAATAAAGAATCAGATTATAGATCTTCAGTTGTACATTCGCAGTCCGTCTCTCAGGCATCAGTGCTGAAGTCTCTAACACACTCAGAAAAGCTTTTTGGTTCCTGGTGAAATTTCACATCAATTCTTCATTGGTCTGTCATTCAGCGGCTATCAGGGGTCGTGGAGATACGCCTTGAAACTGCTACACACACACACACACACGCACACACACACACACACACACACACACACACACACACACACACACACACACACACACACACACACACGCACACAGAAACACACACACACACACACACACACACACACGCACACAGAAACACACACACACACACACACACACACGCACACACACACAAATGGACACGCATGCACACACACACACACACGCACACAGAAACACACACACACACACACACACACACACACACACACACACACACACACACACACACACACACAGCAAATTTACAGAGCTGTTTCCACACGGATGCTGTGAATTCATTATGTTCTTTAACAGCGTAAAGATGTAGAAACAGCGTAATGATGTAGAGATAGCTTAATGATGTAGAAATAGCGTAATGACGTAGAAATAGCTTAATGATGTAGAAATAGCGTAATGATGTAGAAACAGAAATAGCTTAATGATGTAGAAACAGCGTAATGACGTAGAAATAGCTTAATGATGTAGAAATAGAAATAGCTTAATGATGTAGAAATAGCTTAATGATGTAGAAATAGAAATAGCTTAATGATGTAGAAATAGCGTAATGATGTAGAAACAGCGTAATGACGTAGAAATAGCTTAATGATGTAGAAATAGCGTAATGATGTAGAAATAGAAATAGCTTAATGATGTAGAAATAGCTTAATGATGTAGAAATAGAAATAGCTTAATGACGTAGAAATAGCGTAATGATGTAGAAATAGAAATAGCTTAATGACGTAGAAATAGCGTAATGATGTAGAAATAGCGTAATGTTGTAGAAACAGCGTAATGATGTAGAAACAGAAATAGCTTAATGATGTAGAAACAGAAATAGCTTAATGACGTAGAAATAGCTTAATGATGTAGAAATAGCGTAATGATGTAGAAATAGCGTAATGATGTAGAAATAGAAATAGCTTAATGATGTAGAAATAGCTTAAGGATGTAGAAATAGAAATAGCTTAATGACGTAGAAATAGCGTAATGATGTAGAAATAGAAATAGCTTAATGACGTATAAATAGCTCAATGACGTAGAAATAACTTAATGTTGTAGAAACAGCGTAATGATGTAGAAACAGAATTAGCTTAATGATGTAGAAATAGCTTAATGATGTAGAAACAGCGTAATGATGTAGAAACAGAAATAGCTTAATGATGTAGAAACAGCGTAATGACGTAGAAATAGCTTAATGATGTAGAAATAGAAATAGCTTAATGATGTAGAAATAGCTTAATGATGTAGAAATAGAAATAGCTTAATGATGTAGAAATAGCGTAATGATGTAGAAACAGCGTAATGACGTAGAAATAGCTTAATGATGTAGAAATAGCGTAATGATGTAGAAATAGAAATAGCTTAATGATGTAGAAATAGCGTAATGATGTAGAAACAGCGTAATGACGTAGAAATAGCTTAATGATGTAGAAATAGCTTAATGATGTAGAAACAGCGTAATGACGTAGAAATAGCTTAATGATGTAGAAATAGCTTAATGATGTAGAAATAGAAATAGCTTAATGATGTAGAAATAGCGTAATGATGTAGAAACAGCGTAATGACGTAGAAATAGCTTAATGATGTAGAAATAGCTTAATGATGTAGAAATAGAAATAGCTTAATGATGTAGAAATAGCGTAATGATGTAGAAACAGCGTAATGACGTAGAAATAGCTTAATGATGTAGAAATAGCTTAATGATGTAGAAATAGAAATAGCTTAATGACGTAGAAATAGCGTAATGATGTAGAAATAGAAATAGCTTAATGACGTAGAAATAGCGTAATGATGTAGAAATAGCGTAATGTTGTAGAAACAGCGTAATGATGTAGAAACAGAAATAGCTTAATGATGTAGAAACAGAAATAGCTTAATGACGTAGAAATAGCTTAATGATGTAGAAATAGCGTAATGATGTAGAAATAGAAATAGCTTAATGATGTAGAAATAGCTTAATGATGTAGAAATAGAAATAGCTTAATGACGTAGAAATAGCGTAATGATGTAGAAATAGAAATAGCTTAATGACGTATAAATAGCTCAATGACGTAGAAATAGCTTAATGTTGTAGAAACAGCGTAATGATGTAGAAACAGAAATAGCTTAATGATGTAGAAATAGCTTAATGATGTAGAAATAGAAATAGCTTAATGACGTAGAAATAGCGTAATGATGTAGAAATAGCGTAATGACGTAGAAATAGCATAATGACGTAGAAATAGCGTAATGACGTAGAAATATCGTAATGACGTAGAAATAGCTTAATGATGT
>NW_027508813.1:197500-205000 GCF_051911475.1 Siphateles boraxobius | reverse complement strand
ATGTAATTTCAAGTGTTTGTTTTTAAAATAAGTTTGTTTTAAGTTAGTTATTTGATGCTATAAAAACGGCGCTGTGGCGTACATGATTGACAGCTGTGATTGACAGGTTCTCTGAGCAAAGTAGTCACTGAAGCAACAAGAGACTTTTTTTCGGGATCTTTGGAGGACTGAGGAGATTGGAGCTTTAAATTTAATATCTAAATTTATATAATTGATTATTTCACAACGACTTAATGGTTTGTTCTACAGCAGAGGCGCGTGCTTGCGCTTGATTCAGCGAGAGTGAGGGCGGGACCAGAGCGGGACGTTGATTTCGCGGCTTTACTTCCTGTTCACTACTGTGCATGTCCGGTCCCGAAATAGCAACTGTGCAGACTCAAGTCCCAAGATGTCAGCGCCGTATCGGGACAATGGCGGCTTCACTTCTCGCCAATGGAAGAGAACGAAGGGGAGTCGTCCATCTTTTTTTACAGTCTATGGTTGTCTCAGAGAGTGATTCGTTCATTTTGTGTTGACCGCGCATGCGCATTGCGCAACATATGGGTTCTGAATCTGTACTGGAAACAGAAATGATTAGTTCATCTCTCTAGAGTCTTCGGGTTCGGGACGGGTCCGAGTCTTTCGTTCTTCCTGTCAGTCCAATAGAGGAAAGAGAAATGATTAGTTCATTTTTTCGAGTCTTCGGGTTAAAATCCTTCGTTCTTTTGTCACGTGACTTGTCAGCGTATTGAATGGCCTACGAATTCACAACCTGTTTACAAAAAAGCACGTAGTGAATGTATAATATAATAGTAGTTAATTAATCTTCACACCACAGATGCACAAGAAACATTTAGAAAAGAGACGGACAGGGACAATAGGCTAATAAGATGGAACTTTTATTTTTCAGATAATGTTTATTGCACATATTTTGTATTTTAATTCCTAAATATAAAACAATGTACATTCAGACGCAGTCAATAATACGAATATAATGTTGTATTTGATGCGAGATACCAGCAGTCACATGACAAAAGAACGAAGGATTTAAAACCCGAACTCGAGACTCGAAGAAAATGAACTAATCATTTCTATTTCCGGTACTGACAGCTTAGCATAGGCGTAGCCATGGGTGTGCCAGGGTCTGCCGGTGCCACCCACAGTGGCAGCTGGCACACCTAAATATAGATGCAGAATTATTTTTTAAAGTCTTAATAAAAATGTTTTTCTAAACTTAGACTATTGTTGTTTACTTACAATATTTGTACATTTAAAATGTATTTTAATTTTTTAATTATTATCGTTAAAAAAATATCTGCCAACTTTCGGACTATGCCAACCAATCCGCAAACAGCCGCTGACTGTTGTGCTGCTGAGGCTCGCGCGCCATGAGGAGAAATGGAAACGATGAGCGCAGTTCACACAAAGAAACTGGGCGTTCACACCGCAAGTCCTAATGCTCAATTCTGATTTTTTGCTCAGATCCGATTTTTTGATTGGCTGTTCACATTACCTTTTAAAATGTGACCTATATCTGATTGCAGTGTGAACTGTTTGAGGTTTCAAACTAACCGGCATGCGCAAAAGAACAATAACAATGACATCAGACGCAGCACGCGGTTGCACTAAAGTTCGGGAGGTTATGGAGGAAGTAAGCATATTCGCATTTATTTCATAATGTTTGTGTAATGGAAACTTTTGCGGGGTTATGGTTGTAAATTGACTACAGAGATCTGTGTGGATGCGTAGACGAAGCCAGGAGCGGTGGGAATATGACGTGAATAGTTTCACTGAGACGCTGTTCTCCTGTGTCCCCGTTCTTCCATTTCGTGTGCAATGTTTTCAAAAACGGAGCGGTTACGGTACGTCCTTCTAGCTTGAATTGAAGTATCTCCCCATATACTAGGGCTGTGCAATTAATCGAATTTCGATTTCAATTTCGATTTTGGCTCCCAACGATCTCCAAAATAGTACAATCGAGTAGTGTTGTCAAAAATATCGATATTTCGATAAATATCGATACTGAAATATCTGAACGGTACCAATACTAATTTCCCGAAGTATCGATACACCAATACTAGCCGAGCAGTCACTTTCACTTCTCTCCAAAGGCGCGTTGACAAACACCACACGTGACGCACTCGTCTCATTCGCTCTGGTTAAATAGCAAAAGTGAATGGAAAGATGGCGAGTGCGGCGTCCCCGCGACCGGCTTTGGTTGATTGATAAAGAACACCGCGAGCGGGCATGTCGGAGTCGGAGAATGGCGTGGACAGGACACGCGCTACACACCGCGAGCGGGCATGTCGGAGAATAGCGCGGACACGCGCTTCACACTGCGAGCGGGCTGCGGGCACCCAAAAGATTGTTTGACTATCAATATCCCTCTCATCACTCATTTTGTAAAATTATTTTATAGATGAAAACATTTAAGGAATTGGCTCCAGGGGTACCATTTAGCAAGCATATGCTCAGCATCAGGGGTGTTTGTTTTTTGGACAGACCTGCACCACTGCTAAAAACATCCTAAAACACTGTAACTCTTCTCATTTTAACTTTTCTGAAACATTAACCAAGATGGCCTAGTATTGTTGTTGATATGAGTCTGTGTTTCGTTTTTTCACTGTAATTCTTAAAGTTAACATAATCTGACTGAGGAATCGTAGACAAGTAAATATTGTAACTGTGGTCAGATGTAAATTAACTTGTGTCTGTTTAACTTTATTCAAAAATTATTATTTAATTCTGCAATTTGCCTTCATTAGCGATTATCATCAATTTGATTACACATATACTAATTAAACTAAACTGAGCTAGACAATGGCATCTCTGAATTCAATAATGAAATGCCTTTAACTGAAAATTGAATGTTTAACCTTATTATTATACATTACTGACACTCTATCCTCCAATTTGATACAGTTAAGTGCTTCGACACAATCTGTATTATTAAAAGCAATATATAAATAAAGGTAACTTGACTAGATGCTGATCCAGTGAGCATTGTTTCCGCGTGTGATGCACACACGTTTGCGTTTAAATCTGTTCATCAAATTAAGTTAATGTATTAACCAGCATTTATGACCGATGACCAATGCATTTGTTACAGTATATTTTAATCTTTGATAACAGTAGGTAATAAAAACACAACGGATCATGTTAGCTCTGGTCCAATGAAAAAATATTAACAGATAGAACTCAGGACATTTTTGTTCATGTAAAATATACCTCATTGTCATGTTCTAGACTTGTAATATTTAGCTTTAAATAAAAAAAAGACCCCCTTAATATTGTGGCAGTTTTTTTCTCTGTGGTATCGAAAATGGTATCGAATATCGATATTTTTCAAGGTATCGTATCGAAGTTAGAAATTGTAGTATCGTGACAACACTACAATCGAGTAAAAACGATTATTTTGCCATGTTCTGTTTTGTAAGAACACTCTTATTTTGTCTTGTGTTCTGATGACGATGACTAGCGCACGCGCACATTCGCCCCTCCCGAAGCCATAAACTCTCTCAGACAGATACAGTCATAAATTGCAAGCACAATAAACTTAACAATAGGCTAATTTAATATAGACTGGAGTGAGACCATAGACGTTTCTCGAGCTGTGGCGATCCCTTTCTGCTCGATCACTGTAACGTTAGCGCCTCAATTCAAGCGAACGGCAGCGCGCGCGCGTGACCTGATCATCTGTTCCGCTTTACAGCATGAAACAACAAATCGAGAATGAACACAGAGAGCGACATCAACACTTGTCTGCTTGTCCGGGAAAAGGGGATTTTTAAGTTTCAAGTGAGTTTTACTTGCCCAACCGATCAGTCAGTGTAAACAGAAATTGGTAATAGATAGTTTCTGGAAGCTGAGATGCCTGTCTATTTATGAGCGAGAGACATTAGTGGAGAAATCAAAACAAATGAGCCTAACAGCTCACACAAAAACTCACAGAAGAAGCATACTGAGGTAGAAATGTTGAGTTTTTTTGATTTATAATATATGATATAACACAACATAACACTAAGGGCTGTTCTATAATATCACGATTGCAAATGTTGAATTTGAAAATTGAATTTATAGCTTAATAAACAAGTAGTCTAGTTTATATGTAGCAACTTACATATTAGATGCAATATTGACTGGTTTTGTTCTATTTCACCGAAGAAAATAGTTACAAAAGAAAAGCAACACTAAGCGCTGTGTTTTGTTACTGAGTGATTCATTATTTTGAACGAATCGTTTTAATGCATGACTAAATGATTCATTTATTAAGACGGTCACTTCTCGCCACCTATTGATTTATTGTTTAAAGGTATCATTGATTTTATTTTTTATTTTATTATTTGTTTAAACATTAATCTCATAATATTTTTACAGTTGTAATTTTGCAGTGTAAATTAATTTAATGGATAACAGCCCTTTTTATTCAAACTGAATTTGATCAAATATGAGAATTTGAGATAAACATATTATTTAGTAAGGTTTAATAAATTGTCCTTTATAAAGGTAAATAACGCCCTTGTGACCCCCTACAACAAATTACTTTGTTAACACGTCACCTTTTTCACCACTCGTGAGTTTGCAGGGCTGTTTAATAGTTCAAAAAGTACAATACATTTTCAAATTTAAATTTAAGAATTGTTGAAAGGTGTCTTTTAATAAATGCAACAGGTTCCCAAAGTCATGTGAAATAATCGTGTTACATAATCGTGATTTCAATACTGACCAAAATAATCGTGATTATGATTTTTTCCATAATCGAGCAGCCCTACCATATACTACTTAGATATAACACCTCACTCTCATTGACTCGCTTCATCGCTGTTCTCCATATCTAGTCAAGTTTTTAATGTTAGGCTTCTGTCTGTGTCTGTTGTGTCTAGGGCTTCGCCGGCGCATAATTGTGACAAATGTCGACGTAGATTGACGTAAAAGTCGCATCAAATCCGCCTTGATTGTTCACACTGCGGCCGCATTGAATACCCAGCCCTAATAGTGAGTATTACAAAATAAGCACAAGAAAAGAAAGGAAATTAAAATGGTCAAACAAAGGTTCCTTCGGCCCAAATGGACCCGACGCATTTAAATATATATATTTTTTCTAAGTGGTTGTAAAAAAAAATTTCACACTCAGGACCTTCAGGTCCAAATGGACCCGGATAGGAAATGAATGGCAAATTGTAAAATACCGAGTTTTTTTGTGCGTACGATCCAGAAAAAAAGCACACAACAGTGAAGGTGTGAATCTATTAAACATCAAGAGTGCAAAACAGACACATCCACACACACACACAAACACACTTTTATAAACAAACTAATAAATTCAGATTACCTATGTGTTTTGCATTTTTAAAATGCTCAGTTTGTCCACCAGATGGCATCCATCTCATTTCAAAAATTGCTTTCATGAGGTCTAGGCTTGACTCTAAAATGAAATACAGCTTTAAAAAAAAAAAAAAATGTTTTTTAAATAATTTTCTATTATATTCACTGGGGGGAAATGGGTCATATTTATTGCATAAATATTAATTATAAATCATAAAATTCTCAAAACACCAAAAAAGAAAAGAAAAAATATTATAAAAAACAAGTAAATTTTTTTTTTATGATTTTCTTTTAATAAATATGAATCCCACCCTTCCGGCCCATTTGGACCCGAAGGTCATGAGTGTGACTCTAAAATGAAAGGACCCCAGAGGGTTAAAAAAGAAAACTTTCTGGTTCCCGTAGTGACCGCTCACGTGGTGTTTGCATACTTTACCAAAGCTGAAGTGGAATAAATGCAATATTTGCAAAATACAAAGATGTTTCAGAGACATTTCCATACAATACTTGATGTACTGCTTTACACAGCGTCTGTTTGAACAAGAATAAAGTTACTACTACCAATGAAGTGGAATCAACGTTTTTTAATCAGTTTTATTTTGATAAACATGACACAATATAACATCGTGACTACATGAAAATAGTTATAAAAAATGATTTGTGAGATTTAGTGGAACTAAAGGTGTGAGAATAAACACGAAACATGTGATCGTTGTCATGCGGTGAATCCGGCCAATCGTGGAACAGTTGTGTCGTCATCTGAGCTCATGCAGCCGCTCTGGAGAATCTGCGCCGGCTGAGTCCTGCGGCTGCTCTCGAATCGCTCTCGCGTCACTTTAATGGCATACGTCACAGTCATGTGGCGTCGGCGCGGCATCAAGTCGGACAAAATTTCTAACCGGCATGCACTGCTTCAAGTCAGCCACCGATCGGTCTGCGCAGAGCTGCATGATGTCGAACAAGCCTAATGATGATGATGAAGATAATGATGATGATGAAGATAATGATGATGATGAAGATAATGATGATGAAGATGATGTCATGATGATGATGAAGATAATGATGATGATGAAGATAATGATGATGATGAAGATGATGTCATGATCATGATGAAGATGATGATGTCATGATGAAGATGATGCCATGATCATGATGAAGATGATGTCATGATGATGAGGAAGATGATGATGATGAAGATGATGTCATGATGAAGATGATGTCATGATCATGATGAAGATGATGTCATGATGATGAGGAAGATGATGATGATGATGATGAAGATGATGTCATGATGAAGATGATGTCATGATGATGAGGAAGATGATGATGATGAAGATGATGTCATGATGAAGATGATGTCATGATCATGATGAAGATGATGTCATGATGATGAAGATGATGTCATGATGATGAAGATGATGTCATGATGAAGATGATGATGATGAAGATGATGTCATGATGATGAAGATGATGTCATGATGATGAAGATGATGTCATGATGAAGATGAAGATGATGTCATGATGATGAAGATGATGATGATGAAGATGTCATGATGATGAAGATGAAGATGATGTCATGATGAAGATGATGATGAAGATGATGTCATGATGATGAAGATGATGATGAAGATGATGTCATGATGAAGATGATGATGATGTCATGATGATGAAGATGATGTCATGATGATGAAGATGATGATGAAGATGATGTCATGATGATGAAGATGATGTCATGATGATGAAGATGATGTCATGATGAAGATGATGTCATGATGATGAAGATGATGTCATGATGAAGATGATGTCATGATGATGAAGATGATGTCATGATGAAGATGATGTCATGATGATGAAGATGATGTCATGATGATGAAGATGATGTCATGATGATGATGAAGATGATGTCATGATGATGAACATGATGTCATGATGAAGATGATGTCATGATGATGAAGATGATGTCATGATGATGAAGATGATGTCATGATGATGTCATGATGAAGATTATATCATGATGATGAAGATGATGAGTTATGATCTTCGACAGCTGAGATGCCCCCCCCCCCCCCCCCCCCCACCGACGGTTGGCGTTACGCCATCTTTACTGCAGCTGTAGATGTGGAATATATAAATTGAAAAATATGAAACATTTGCCATGTGTCTTCTCTCTTTCTGCTCGACTGCATTCCACCGAAT
>NW_027508813.1:90000-187500 GCF_051911475.1 Siphateles boraxobius | reverse complement strand
AAAGAACAGAAAAATTGTTTGGTTACTTTAAAATCTTCAAATATTTCTTCATGTGGTAGTAAATGCGTTTTCTGTAAAGCTGCTTTGAAACAGCGTGTATTGTGGAAATCGCTTTAAGTGTGTGTGTGTGTGTGTGTGTGTGTGTGTGTGTGTGTGTGTGTGTGTGTGTGTGACATCATTCAGACGGGTCTGCAGTGCTGAAGGTGTGAACACACACACACACTCACACCCCTACAGCTGCTCAGGACTCACACACACCCATTTGCTCTCCACAGTTTGGGTCATAGACTGGCATAAGCCTCATCACAACAAACCCCACATCTGAGTGTGTTTAGTGTGTGAACGCATGTGTGTGTTTGCTGTGACGTGTACAAATGCTTCAAGAGCAACACATGGTGAAAACACTGAATCAACAGCTCGAAATACACACCGCCCGCGTTTGGACACTACAAATGTCTTTTCATTCAATAAAAAATCAACACAAGTGACATTTTTAAATGTTATTTTCACATTCAGACATTTTAAGTATAACTTGCGTATACAAATAATCATAATTATACATAGTAATTTACACTGCTGGTCAAAAGTTTGCAATAATTATGCTTTTTTTATACAAAGGCTCTTCTGCTCATCAAAGCTGCATTTATTTGTTAAAAATACAGTAAAAACAGAAAACCGCTGTTTACATTGGAATAATATTTCACTATGTGAATATATAGTAAAGTGTAATTTATTCCTGTGATCAAAGCTGAATTTTCAGCATCATTACTCCAGTCTTCAGTGTCACATGATCCTTCAGAAATCACTATAATATGATGATTTGATGCTCAAGAAACATTTATGATTATTATCAGTGTTGAAACTGTTGTTCTGTTTCATATTTCTGTGGATACTGTGATAGCTACATTTTATTTTTCATGATTCTTTGATGAATAGAAAGTGCAAAAGAACAGCATTTATTTGAAATAGAATCTGTTTTAACTTTATAAATGTCACTTTTACTCAATTTAATGCATCCTTGATGAACAAAAGTATCTTTAAAATCCCCAGTTTCCCCGAATGCTGTATTGTTGACGGCATATCAAAGTCTTTCCTCGTCTCTTTGTTCATAGACGAGACCTTGAAACGTTTAGGCATGTTGCAGAAGTGAAGCTGAAGCTTCTCCTGCCGAAGAGTTTCTGATCTTGATTACAGTCAGGCGTGTTAATCGCACAACAGATGGCCTTCAGTAATACTCTTATGCCCACCAAACACATCTTCATCAAGCTGTGATCTTTCCTTAATCACACTTCTTACTGGCAAACACTATCAGTCTGATCCTGAGAATGAGCTCTGTCTGAAGCTGTCATAAGACACGTTCAAAACAAGAACAAGAACTATTAGCGCTAATGAGGTTCTTTTGCTGTTTTATAAAGAGTGCGTGTAGAACATCTACGATCTCTCAAGCTAACAGCCGTCAGTGCAAGCATCTTATACTGCCATTAAAGCAATGTTTAGATGTTTATTCCCTTGTTAGTGTAGTTGAGCTCGACACACGCGTGACAGACGCGTCTCAGATCAGCTCAACGCTTCAGCTTTATAAGCAGCTTTGCAGCAAACAACTAATTTACTGTAATTGGCTCTGGAGAACTTTAGACCCCCGTCCTTCCCTGTGTGTGTGTGTGCGTGTGTGTGTGTGTGTTTCTGTGTGTGTATGTGTGTGTGTGTGTGTGTGTGTGTGTGTGTGTGTGTGTGTGTGTGTGTGTGTGTGTGTGTGTGTGTGTGTGTGTGTGTGTGTGTGTCTGTGTGTGTGTCTGTGTGTGTGTGTGTGTGTTTGAGAAACATGATCTGATCATTGTCCTTCATTCAGGACATAATTAGTGCAGTTGAGAAATGAATGTTGTGATACTGTAGATAGATAGATCGATAGATGGATAGACAATAGAGATAGATAGATGTATAGAGAGATAGATAGATAGATGTATAGAGAGAGAGATAGATGTATAGATAGTTCAGTAACTGGTTATTTACGGCTCAGAGATCAGACGCTGATTAACACACTGAGATTAAGATTATTAACATCCTTCTGTTCAACATTAATCTGATATCAAGATTTCTGCTTCACTTTACTCTCCATATGCTATAAACACCTCAGCCAGAGATTATTCTCAGACACAGCGAAGATTATATATATGTAGAGCGATTGCTTTGATTAAATCACGTGTGTATCAGTGGCTGAACTGGGTTTAGTAAGTAAGTTTATTTATAGAGCGCTTTTCACAGATAAAATCACAAAGTGCTTTACTAAGTGGAACCAAAATAATAAAACCGTATACAAATCAATAAAAATGTAAAAAGCCCAAAATAAAACCCAGTCAACTAAAAGCTTGTGTAAATAACAGTGTCTTGAGTTTTTTAACAGAATGGAGAGTCTGGAGGGACCGGGTTTATAGCGGCTCTTTACAACATTATCAGACTCTGGCCTGAGCATCGTCATGCATTCATAGCAAATCAGCAATGCATTGTGGGGCCTGACCATTAAAGGCTCTAGAAGTTCAAACTAATATTTTAAAAACAATACGAAATGTGATGGGTGGCCAGTGTAGGTAGAACAAAATGTGTGTGTGTGTGTGTGTGTGTGTGTGTCCTGTTAAAAGCCTTGCAACAGCATTTTGAACCATTTGAAGATGATTTAGAGCAGATTTGTTAAAAAAGTAAAAAGAGAGTTACAGTACCCATACAGAAATGTAATATATGTCAATATAAGTAAATAACATATATAATGTCAGTGCCCATGTATGTTTGCTGCCTACATGAGAATATGCAAAATTCATATATATAAAACACAGACATATATGAAACATTTATTTCAAAATATAGTAAAAATGTCCGTTTTCATGTAAGTGTCATATAATTTCCCGTATATGCACATAAATGTTAAATATATGTAAGACGCATATATGTACTTATTTCAATGCATCAGTATCACATGCATGTATGTTTACATACATTTATTAAATATGTGGGGAAAAAATATGTATGTCACATATTTATAGTTAATCTTGTCCATATATGTGAGAAACCAGTACTATACTGTAATATATGCAGATATATGGTATCATATATGGATGAACTCAAATATTTTCTTCACATGTTTGGACACATAAATGTTCATATATGTTGCAGGCATATATTGTGTTCTCAGATAAGTCAAATATATGTATAGATATATGTCATGCTATTTAAAATAGAAGTAAATATATGGCCATATATTACATTTTTTTATGGGTAATCTAAAAGCGAAGAAATAAAAGCATGAATTACCATTTCAAGATCAGTCTGATAAAATTGCCCTCAATTTTGCAATATTTCTTAGATGATAAAAACAATTTCTGACCTAAAGTCAAGAACTGTTGAAACCAGACGCAAGATTTCAATTAGGGTTTCAGTCGTTTTCACATTTAATTAGAGACAGTTACTAGCAAGCCACGATTTTACACAAGAAATACAATCCAATAAATCCGTTAGTTTGTGCAACTCAGGATCATTGAACGAGCAATACTACTGTATGTCGTCAGCATAAAAATAGTGTGACACATTGTTTTCTTTCAGAGGGCTAATGTACAGTACAAACTAAAGTGGAGCCAGCACTGAGCCCTGGGGAACACCACTCGATGGCTTCAGACAGTTTAACATTTACATACAGAAAAATTAACTCAAGCAAGAGGAAAACCACTTTAAAACAGACCCAATAATACCAAACTCTTTTCCCAGTCTGATCAACAGTACCTTGCGGTCCTCTGTAAACTGGTTACACTGGGTAACGTGTCAAATGGTCTGCATTTGTTCCAATCTGTGGAAAGCCTGTTAACACTGAGACATTTGAGTCTGACACCTCGACACCTCGAGCCCAAATGGCCAGGTGTGTGTGTGTGTGTGTGTGTTTCACATCTCTATATCTGCACAACTGATCAATAGCCCCTCATTACCTTTATCTCGGCAAATAATTAAGAAAAGAGTTTGGAAAACAAACCCTTATTGCATTAAATCTGTAGTACGCTCGGCTTACGCTTTAACAAATCGTTTGATGGAAAAGTGCATATTTGGCACTCATTTAACAGGAACTAAACAGCTTTGAAAACATTACAAAAAATGTTAGTGCCAAGATTAAAGTAGACAGTAATATTCGTGAAATATTATTGCAATGTAAATCAGCTGTTTTCTATGTGAATATATAGTAAAGTGTAATTTATTCCTGTGATCAAAGCTGAATTTTCAGCATCATTACTCCAGTCTTCAGTGTCACATGATCCTTCAGAAATCACTATAATATGATGATTTGATGCTCAAGAAACATTCATGATTATTATTAATGTTGAAACTGTTGTTCTGTTTCATATTTTTGTGAAACTGTGATACATTTTATTTTTCATGATTCTTTGATGAATAGAAAGTTCAAAAGAACATCATTTATTTGAAATACAATCTTTTGTAACATTATAAATGTCTTTACTGTCACTTTTGATAAATTGAATGTGTCTTTGATGAATAAAAGTATTAATTTCCTAAGACAATTTTTTTTCACTGATGGAAGTGCGTGAGAGAGAGAGGGAGAGAGAGAGAGAGAGAGAGAGAGAGAGAGAGAGAGAGAGAGAGACAGAGAGAGAGAGAGAGAGAGAGAGAGAGAGAGAGAGAGAGAGAAAGAGAGAGGGAGAGAGAGAGAGAGAGGGAGAGAGAGAGAGAGAGAGACACACAGAGAGAGAGAGAGAGAGAGAGAGAGAGAGAGAGAGAGAGAGAGAGACACACAGAGAGAGAGAGAGAGAGAGAGAGAGAGAGAGAGAGAGCGCCTACCTACTTAACTATATTTTGGCGACAAATTTGTACCCAGAAGTGATCAAAACCTGACAAAAAAATCCTTTAGGGACGTCCTCATGTGTAAATCTGGTATAAAAATAAAGTAATTAAAGGTTTTTAAAAAATGTAAAAATTCAGAAAGTTGTGTGTGATGGCTTGGTTTGGAGGTTGGGTGTGTGTGTGTGTGTATGTGTGTGTGTGTGGGTGTGATGGCTTGGTTTAGAGGTCGGTTGTGTGTGTGTGTGTGAGAGATATCTTGGTTTAGGTGTCGGGTGTGTGTGTGTGTGATGGCTTGGTTTAGGTGTGTGTGTGTGTGTGTGTGATGGCAGTTTTTTTTATATAGCCTATTGTATTTTAGTAGCATCTCACATGTTAAATAACTAGAAACATTTTTTAAAGTACAGTTTTAGCTTGTCTTTGTCTTCAAATCAAATTTTAAGCATAATCCCACAGTGAAGTCAGTGAACTGTGTGTAAAGGTTTGACTGCTAGAGAACAATAGTGTTGTGTATTAGGGTCTCCCAAAGGAGGGTGTAAAACAGCTGTGAGCCAATCGAGAGCCAGAGGCCGGGCTTCTGGGAGGACCCTGAGTGCTCATTGGTCAGCAGATGGGCTCATTTGCATAAACCATGACCTATATGTGATAGGTGTGAGCTGGAAACTCCAGAGTCAAGCAGGAGTGAAGATCACGACAGGACGCTTTTATTCTCGCTTTTCTTTTTAAGAAATAGGTCTAATTAATTAAAACAGTCTTTTTAAGACTATTTCTGAAATAGTCACTGATTTTTGTTTTTTCGCTTACAGACATGAAGTTCTACTCTTACTTCATGCTTTTCTGGATGATATGCAACGGCTTCTGCACAACAACGAAGTACTTTACGTTTGAGGAAGATGCTCCCGGCACAGAGATCGGAAACCTTTCCCAAGACTTGAAAATAGATCCAGAAGAGGATCCCGAGACGTCATTCAAGTTTATCCAGAAGACAAACTCCATAATTCACATGAGGAAAACCGACGGGCTTCTAACGGTGGGAGAAGTCATCGACCGAGAGCAACTGTGTCACCGATCCCCACAATGCCTTGTAACGTTTGACGTCGTCGCATTTTCAAAGGAGAAATTTCAGCTCATCCACGTCGAGATCGAGGTCAAAGACATTAACGATTATTCGCCTCGGTTCACACGCAACGAAACGCATTTGGACGTATCGGAAGATTCACCGTTAAACTCGCGTTTCCCTCTGGACGTCGCCGTGGATCTCGACGTCGGAGACAACTACGTTCAAAGCTACTACATTTCACACACTAACAATTTCGTCGTCGAGGTCAGCACTCGTGAGGACGGGGCGAAGTCAGCCGAGCTCGTGTTGATTAAACCGCTGGATCGGGAGACGGAAGAGTTTTACACGATCGAGGTCACGGCGACCGACGGCGGGAATCCGGCGAAATCCGGTGAAACAACGGTTTATATACGAGTTCTGGACTCTAACGACAACAGCCCGACGTTTGAGCACAACTCACTTAAAGTGGAGCTCAGCGAAGACTCTCCCGTGGGATCCCGAGTGCTAAAGGTGCACGCATTCGACCCCGACGCCGGGATTAACGGAGAAGTCGTGTACGGGTTCGTGGAAGGCTCGCCAAATGACGTCACGCGTGTTTTCCAGATCGATCTGATCTCAGGAGAAGTGACTCTCAGAGACACAGTCGACTACGAGAGTAAGAAATCCTACGAGTTGCACATTCAAGCTTCGGATTTGGGAAGCAATTCAATTTCATCGACATGCCGAGCAATCGTCGACATCCTAGACGTGAACGATAACGCGCCAGAGATTAGCATTAAACCGATGACTTCCACTAGCGACGGAGTGGCGTTTATAACCGAAGCCGCGGCGGAAGAGAGTTTTGTTGCGTTGATTAGCACATCCGACGGAGACTCGGGTCCGAACGGATACGTGCGCACAACTTTACAAGGACACGAGCATTTCAAGCTAACTCAAGCGTACAGCGACACCTTCATGATCGTTACGACCACGACTTTAGACAGGGAAGCTATTCCAGAATACAACCTCACTGTGATTTCCGAAGATCTGGGAACGCCACCGTTTAAAACCATCAAGCATTATACGATACGCATCACTGACGAGAACGACAACGCTCCCACGTTCAGTAAACCATCATATGACGTCTCAGTGATTGAAAACAACATTCCTGGGTCGTACATGACGACGGTTGTGGCGCGGGATCTCGACGTCGGGAAGAACGGAAAGGTTTTCTACAGTTTGATCGACAGCAAAGCGCCTGATGGTTCTCCGATGTCGACGTTCGTGTCCGTCGATCCGCACTCGGGATCTTTATACACGCTCAGATCCTTCAACTTCGAGACTCTGAGAGAAGTCGAGTTCGCAGTCAAAGCTAGCGATAAAGGTTTCCCGCCGCTATCAAGCACGACTTTAATACAAATCCGTGTGGTTGACGAGAACGATAACTTTCCGTATTTTACGTATCCAGTGTTACGGAATGATTCTGCTGAAATCCCGATTCCCTTTAAAGCTCAGGCCGGGTATTTAGCGTTACGCCTCACGGCTAAAGATGAAGACAGCGGCGTCAACAGCGAGCTCAGTTTTCACATCCTAGAAGACGAAAATCAACTTTTTTCCATTGATAAAAACACTGGCGAGATCTTTTTAAAACAAAGACTATTTTCACCATGTGGAGACATCCTGCAAATTATAGTTTCTGTGGTTGACGGTGGCCGAGAGCCGCTGACTAGCTTAGCATCCGTGCGTTTCGTGGTCACAGACACTGGAGCTCAAGAAGATCAGGTGGTTATTTTACTGCGATCGAAGGATGACGAGACTGTGGAGTTCGATGTGTGGACGCTGGTAATCGCTGGTTTCGCTGGATGCTGTGTGTTGTTACTGGGAGCCATTAGCGTGATCACCGTTAGCTGTGTGATCAAGCGCCGGCGCAGGAGCTTCGGGAGAGACGGCCTGTACGGATCGACTCCACTTTCCAAGAGCAACAACACCGGCTCTAACGTTTACAACGGCGCAAACGCTTTCCTCAGGAACGAGAGCGAATCCATGCAACCCTGTTTGTATGAAGACAAGAGCCTGGATTTTGAGGAAAAGGTGAGTGATTTTTGTCTGAAAATCCTTTTGTTTTGATGCACTTTTCCAAGTCAGAATAAAAACTCTAAGCTTTTGTTTTAATAGCTGTTCCTGCCATGCAAACCTTTCGAACAAACATTCTTATGGCAAGATGAAAAATACTGTCTGCAAAGGAGGTAAGAATGATTTTTAGTTCTGCATTTGCCTACCTGGATAATTGCTTGACTATACTTTAATAATTATAGGTACAATGAGGGCCAAAAGTTTGATACTGTTAGTGAAAATGCATTCATTTAGCAATTATATTCAAATTCCACTACCAGTCAAAAGTTTTGGATCGGTAAGATTTTTAATGTTTGTGAAAAAGTCTCTTCTGCTCACCAAAGCTGCATTTATTTTGAAATATTATTATAATGTAAATCATCTGTTTTCTATGTGAATATATAATAAAGTGTAATTTATTCCTGTGATCAAAGCTGAATTTTCAGCATCATTACTCCAGTCTTCAGTGTCACATGATCCTTCAGAAATCACTATAATATGATGATTTGATGCTCAAGAAACATTTATGATTATTATCAGTGTTGAAAACAGTTATTTACATTTTTATTTCAGGATTCTTTGATGAATAGAAAGTTCAAAATAACAGCATTTTTCTGAAACAGAAAGTTTTTGTAACATGTTCAAACGTTTGTGGTCAGTAAGAATTTTTATTTTGTTTTTTGGGGGAAAGAAATAAAAAGAAATCAATATTTTTATTTATCAAGGATTCATTAAATTGATCAAAATTGACAGTAAAGACATTTATAATACTACAAAAGATTCTATTACAAATAAATGCTGTTCTTTTGAACTTTCTATTCATCAAATAATCCTGAAAAATAAAATGTGTGATGATTTCCACAGAAATCTGAAGCCGCACAACTGTTTTCAACATTGATAATAATCATAAATGTTTCTTGAGCATCAAATCATCATATTATAGTGATTTCTGAAGGATCATGTGACACTGAAGACTGGAGTAATGATGCTGAAAATTCAGCTTTGATCACAGGAATAAATTACACTTTATTATATATTCACATAGAAAACAGCTGATTTACATTATAATAATATTTCAACATTTTTACTGTATTTTGATAAAATAAATGCAGCTTTGGTGAGTAGAAGAGACTCTTTCACAAACATTAAAAATATTATCGATCCAAAACTTATGACTAGTATTGTTTATCATATTCATAATAATTGTAGTGACAAATGAACATGGATTCAAGAATGAATATGAATCTGACCCTCTGTACAAGGTCATATGATCACAGACACTAATTTAATTACACTTATTAAGTCACCAAGAAATGATGCACCTGGTATATCTCTTTATCTTGCGCAATAACTTTTCAAAATTCGAAAACTTGTTTACTTAAACACTTTTGGGCCCCGCTGTGTTTTTGAAACCTATACACATAATTTTTGGTCGTAACTGAAACATATAAATGTGTTTTTCAGTATGTAAATGCACTTTTCAGTCTCTCTTACAGTAGGTCATGAGCGCTGTCGGATTAGTCACGTGCCAGTGAATATAGTATTTTGTTCTGCGATGGAATATCAATAATCAGATGTGATTGCATTGACAGCGGCACCAGCAACACGGATCAGCAGAGCGTGAAGGACAGTGGGAAAGGAGACAGTGATTTCAACGACAGCGACTCTGACTCCAGCGGAGCGGCTCTGAGGAGAAGCTTGACCACCTTCCAGCCGGTGGCCAGAGGTGTGTGCCGTTCTCTTAACAGCTTTATCAGGCTTTACAAGGAGGCTTCATCTCTTAACTCAAAGTAACGTTCAGAGAACATTCAAAAGTAACGTTCAGAGAACATTCAAAAGTAACATTCAGAGAACATTCAAAAAGTAACATTCAGAAAACATTCAAAAAGTAACATTCAGAGAACATTCAAAAAGTAACATTCAGAGAACATTCAAAAAGTAACATTCAGAGAACATTCAAAAAGTAACGTTCAGAGAACATTCAAAAGTAACATTCAGAGAACATTCAAAAAGTAACATTCAGAAAACATTCAAAAAGTAACATTCAGAGAACATTCAAAAATAACATTCAGAGAACATTCAAAAAGTAACATTCAGAGAACATTCAAAAATAACATTCAGAGAACATTCAAAAAGTAACATTCAGAGAACATTCAAAAAGTAACAATCAGAGAACATTCAAAAATAACATTCAGAGAACATTCAAAAAGTAACATTCAGAGAACATTCAAAAAGTAACAATCAGAGAACATTCAAAAACTAACATTCAGAGAACATTAGAAAGTAACATTCAGAGAACATTCAAAAAGTAACATTCAGAGAACATTCAAAAATAACATTCAGAGAACATTCAAAAAGTAACATTCAGAGAACATTCAAAAAGTAACAATCAGAGAACATTCAAAAACTAACATTCAGAGAACATTAGAAAGTAACATTCAGAGAACATTCAAAAAGTAACATTCAGAGAACGTTCAAAAGTAACATTCAGAGAACATTCAAAAAGTAACATTCAGAGAACATTCAAAAACTAACATTCAGAGAACATTCAAAAGTAACATTCAGAGAACATTCAAAAATAACATTCAGAGAACATTCAAAAGTAACATTCAGAGAACATTCAAAAAGTAACATTCAGAGAACATTCAAAAAGTAACATTCAGAGAACATTCAAAAACTAACATTCAGAGAACATTCAAAAAGTAACATTCAGAGAACATTCAAAAGTAACATTCAGAGAACATTCAAAAAGTAACATTCAGAGAACATTCAAAAAGTAACATTCAGAGAACATTCAAAAAGTAACATTCAGAGAACATTCAAAAACTAACATTCAGAGAACATTCAAAAAGTAACATTCAGAGAACATTCAAAAAGTAACATTCAGAGAACATTCAAAAGTAACATTCAGAGAACATTCAAAAAGTAACATTCAGAGAACATTCAAAAAGTAACATTCAGAGAACATTCAAAAAGTAACATTCAGAGAACATTCAAAAAGTAACATTCAGAGAACATTCAAAAGTAACATTCAGAGAACATTCAAAAAGTAACATTCAGAGAACATTCAAAAAGTAACATTCAGAGAACATTCAAAAATAACATTCAGAGAACATTCAAAACTAACATTCAGAGAACATTCAAAAGTAACATTCAGAGAACATTCAAAAAGTAACATTCAGAGAACATTCAAAAAGTAACATTCAGAGAACATTCAAAAAGTAACATTCAGAGAACATTCAAAAATAACATTCAGAGAACATTCAAAACTAACATTCAGAGAACATTCAAAAAGTAACATTCAGAGAACATTCAAAAAGTAACATTCAGAGAACATTCAAAAATAACATTCAGAGAACATTCAAAAGTAACATTCAGAGAACATTCAAAAGTAACATTCAGAGAACATTCAAAAAGTAACATTCAGAGAACATTCAAAAATAACATTCAGAGAACATTCAAAAATAACATTCAGAGAACATTCAAAAATAACATTCAGAGAACATTCAAAAAGTAACATTCAGAGAACATTCAAAAGTAACATTCAGAGAACATTCAAAAAGTAACATTCAGAGAACATTCAAAAAGTAACATTCAGAGAACATTCAAAACTAACATTCAGAGAACGTTCAAAAAGTAACATTCAGAGAACATTCAAAAAGTAACATTCAGAGAACATTCAAAAATAACATTCAGAGAACATTCAAAAATAACATTCAGAGAACATTCAAAAATAACATTCAGAGAACATTCAAAAAGTAACATTCAGAGAACATTCAAAAG
Source organism: Siphateles boraxobius (assembly GCF_051911475.1). Lineage (NCBI taxonomy): Eukaryota > Metazoa > Chordata > Actinopteri > Cypriniformes > Leuciscidae > Siphateles > Siphateles boraxobius. Next base: position 175,736 of record NW_027508813.1, on the reverse strand, counting down.
TAACATTCAGAGAACATTCAAAAATAACATTCAGAGAACATTCAAAAAGTAACATTCAGAGAACATTCAAAAGTAACATTCAGAGAACATTCAAAAATAACATTCAGAGAACATTCAAAAAGTAACATTCAGAGAACATTCAAAAGTAACATTCAGAGAACATTCAAAAAGTAACATTCAGAGAACATTCAAAAATAACATTCAGAGAACGTTCAAAAGTAACATTCAGAGAACATTCAAAAATAACATTCAGAGAACGTTCAAAAGTAACATTCAGAGAACATTCAAAAAGTAACATTCAGAGAACATTCAAAAATAACATTCAGAGAACATTCAAAAGTAACATTCAGAGAACATTCAAAAATAACATTCAGAGAACATTCAAAAGTAACATTCAGAGAACATTCAAAAAGTAACATTCAGAGAACATTCAAAAAGTAACATTCAGAGAACATTCAAAAATAACATTCAGAGAACGTTCAAAAGTAACAATCAGAGAACGTTCAAAAGTAACATCCAGAGAACATTCAAAAGTAACATTCAGAGAACATTCAAAAAGTAACATTCAGAGAACATTCTAAAGTAACATTCAGAGAACGTTCAAAAGTAACATTCAGAGAACATTCAAAAACTAACATTCAGAGAACATTCAAAAATAACATTCAGAGAACATTCTAAAGTAACATTCAGAGAACATTCAAAAAGTAACATTCAGAGAACATTCTAAAGTAACATTCAGAGAACATTCAAAAAGTAACATTCAGAGAACATTCAAAAAGTAACATTCAGAGAACATTCAAAAAGTAACATTCAGAAAACATTCAAAAGTAACATTCAGAGAACATTCAAAAGTAACATTCAGAGAACATTCAAAAAGTAACATTCAGAGAACATTCTAAAGTAACATTCAGAGAACATTCAAAAAGTAACATTCAGAGAACATTCAAAAGTAACATTCAGAGAACATTCAAAAATAACATTCAGAGAACATTCAAAAAGTAACATTCAGAGAACATTCAAAAGTAACATTCAGAGAACATTCAAAAAGTAACATTCAGAGAACATTCAAAAAGTAACATTCAGAGAACATTCTAAAGTAACATTCAGAGAACATTCAAAAAGTAACATTCAGAGAACATTCAAAAAGTAACATTCAGAGAACATTCTAAAGTAACATTCAGAGAACATTCAAAAAGTAACATTCAGAGAACATTCAAAAAGTAACATTCAGAGAACATTCAAAAAGTAACATTCAGAGAACATTCTAAAGTAACATTCAGAGAACATTCAAAAAGTAACATTCAGAGAACATTCAAAAAGTAACATTCAGAAAACATTCAAAAGTAACGATCAGAGAACATTCAAAAGTAACATTCAGAAAACATTCAAAAGTAACGATCAGAGAACATTCAAAAGTAACGATCAGAGAACATTCAAAAAGTAACATTCAGAAAACATTCAAATGTAACGATCAGAGAACATTCAAAAGTAACATTCAGAGAACGTTCAAAAGTAACATTCAGAGAACATTCTAAAGTAACATTCAGAGAACATTCAAAAAGTAACATTCAGAGAACATTCAAAAAGTAACATTCAGAGAACATTCAAAAAGTAACATTCAGAGAACGTTCAAAAAGTAACGATCAGAGAACATTCAAAAGTAACATTCAGAAAACATTCAAAAGTAACATTCAGAGAACGATCAAAAGTAACATTCAGAGAACATTCTAAAGTAACATTCAGAGAACATTCAAAAGTAACATTCAGAGAACATTCTAAAGTAACATTCAGAGAACATTCAAAAGTAACATTCAGAGAACATTCAAAAGTAACGATCAGAGAACATTCAAAAGTAACATTCAGAGAACATTCAAAAGTAACATTCAGAGAACGTTCAAAAGTAACATTCAGAGAACATTCAAAAGTAACGATCAGAGAACATTCAAAAGTAACATTCAGAGAACATTCAAAAGTAACATTCAGAGAACATTCAAAAGTAACATTCAGAGAACATTCAAAAGTAACATTCAGAGAACATTCAAAAGTAACATTCAGAGAACATTCAAAAGTAACGATCAGAGAACATTCAAAAGTAACATTCAGAGAACGTTCAAAAGTAACATTCAGAGAACATTCTAAAGTAACATTCAGAGAACATCCAAAAAGTAACATTCAGAGAACATTCAAAAAGTAACATTCAGAGAACATTCAAAAGTAACGATCAGAGAACATTCAAAAGTAACATTCAGAAAACATTCAAAAGTAACATTCAGAGAACGTTCAAAAGTAACATTCAGAGAACATTCAAAAGTAACGATCAGAGAACATTCAAAAGTAACATTCAGAGAACGTTCAAAAGTAACATTCAGAGAACATTCAAAAGTAACATTCAGAGAACATTCAAAAGTAACAATCAGAGAACATTCAAAAGTAACATTCAGAGAACATTCTAAAGTAACATTCCCATAATGTCTGAAGAATGATACAATTTAATGTTCTCTTAACATTCGTATAACCAAGAAAAAAGTTTTAAACATTATAAAAAGGACATTCTGAGAACATTCAGAAATGACGTTTTCATAACTTTATGGGAATGCTACCAAAGATGAATAAATATTGACAAATGCATTGCTCTTTAATGTTAGTTTATGGGAGCTTGTTATAAGGTGTCACTGGTTTCTGCTGGAAACAAACTTTGTTGCATTATTTTCCTGTTATCTCTGCAAAGCTGCTTTAAAACACAGTGTTGTAAAAAGCTCTGTATAAATAAAGATAAATTTACTTGCTTTATTGCCAGATCATGTGACGTGAGACTTGATAAAGCATAAAGAGCAGATTTTTGCGGGGGCTTTAATGCGTGTCCTGTTTCAGGTTCGTTCGGAGACTGGAAGAGTGGAGTAATACAGACCCGTCACACACTCGTCCCCCCCGGCAGCGCATACACCATCGGCTTCTCACACACACCTGTGTACAACACCACACATCACCTCAACACACACCTGAGCGCCCGGCGCTGGAACGAAGGCCCGGGGAACACGCAGAGGAGCATGCAGACGTTCTCCCGCACCGGGACTCTTCCCTCGTACTCGGCCCATCAGGAGCGCAGGATCCCTCTTCCCGTCACCGCAGCGCAGACGCTGGCCCGAGCGCAGGCGCAGACGCAGGCGCAGACCCCAGCGCAGACACTGACCCAGGTGCAGACCCGAGCGCAGACACTGACCCAGGCGCAGACCCCAGCGCAGACACTGACCCAGGCGCAGGCGCAGACCCGAGCGCAGACACTGACCCAGGCGCAGGTGCAGACCCGAGCGCAGACACTGACCCAGGCGCAGGTGCAGACCCGAGCGCAGACACTGACCCAGGCGCAGGTGCAGACCCGAGCGCAGACACTGACCCAGGCGCAGGTGCAGACCCGAGTGCAGACACTGACCCAGGCGCAGACGCAGGCGCAGACCCGAGCGCAGACACTGACCCAGGCGCAGGTGCAGACCCGAGTGCAGACGCTGACCCAGGCGCAGGCGCAGACCCGAGGGCAGACACTGACCCAGGCGCAGACACTGACCCAGGCGCAGACACTGACCCAGGCACAGGCGCAGACCCGAGCGCAGACACTGACCCAGGCGCAGACACTGACCCAGGCGCAGACACTGACCCAGGCCCAGGTGCAGACCCGAGCGCAGACACTGACCCAGCCGCAGGCGCAGACACTGACCCAGGCGCAGACACTGACCCAGGCGCAGGTGCAGACCCGAGCGCAGACACTGACCCAGCCGCGGACGCAGGCGCAGACGCAGACCCGAGCGCAGACACTGACCCAGGCGCAGACACTGACCCAGGCGCAGGTGCAGACCCGAGCGCAGACACTGACCCAGCCGCAGACGCAGGCGCAGACGCAGACGGAAGTCGCCACCAGCTTCTAGACATCCGTCCCGCTTCATCCGAGGAAAACACTCCCGGCTTTCGATCCACTGAGGAAATCCCTCTCTTCCTCTGTTTCTGTCTCCAGCACAGATATATAAACACTCTTACATCAAGATACATGAAGCAAATGACTGAAGATGTTAAGAAAAAATTATCAAAATTAGTTTGTGTTTAAAACAAGAACAAATATCTGCTGATGGACTCTGAAAAATAAACGTAATTCAAAGGGAAAACAAGATTATAAACGAGTCCATTAGCAGATATTTGTTCTGGTTTTAAACACAAACTCACTTCATTTTGATCAGTTTTTCTTCAGTCATTTTTCTTCTCCAGTAAATGTATCTGGTGACTCTACAATAATGTTCATTTGAACTAATAAACCTTATTGTAGTGTTTCCATGTATCTTGATTTAAGAATATTTAAATATTTGTGCTGGAAAACAAGAACATGTTTTGCAGTGCGCTGGTTTACTGTAATTCAAATCGAAGCGTTTATTTTATTTAAGAAAATATTTTTTAAGAACAGCCTGTGAAAAATTGATATATTTGTTGTACATATTTGTATATTTTGTATATGTTTTTCTCACTGAAAACTGTTTTTGTGCCAATGCTGGACTTTGTACATAATTCAGGAAATGAGTAAATCCAGTTTAGCTTCTTTCATAGATGTTGTTAGTTATGAGTTTATATGTCTTTACTAAAACAGAAAAGTGAATTTGATGCTGTTTATTCCCTCATATTTATATTTTATTCTAAAGTAGTTTACAGTAAAAATGCGTTTAAATATATAGACAGATTCTCTCTCTCTCAAAAAAAGCTTCTTCTCTTCTAAAATGTCAAATTTAAACCAGTTTGTATATTTGATTCTCTTCAGTTTTTTAATCGAGGCTTATAAAGTTGTGTTAAGACTGTATATACTTAATTGTGTGTAATTTCCGCTAATAAAGCACCTGTAAGTGTGTTTGCTGTGTGTGAGCGGGATTAACTGACAGACTCGATAAGAACACATGTGGTTCTGGATGATCCGCTTCATCAGACGATAATGAGGCTTATAAACACACTCGCGCATTAGTGAGTTAAAGAGCTTGTGTGAGAGATTATATCATACTAACACACACATCACAGATTATGACACATGAACACAAGTCTCGTTTCCAGCATAAATCAGGATTCATTTACTGGAGAACAACAGTAACTGAAGATATTAAGTCGTGTTTTCTGATGAAAAATCATTCATTAACACTAGAACAAATATCTGATAATGTTTTCCCTTTGAATTAACTTTATTTTTCTGACTCCATTAGCAGATATTTGTTCTAGTGTTAATGAATGATTTTTCATCAGAAAACACGACTTGATATCTGTGAATATAAAACAGAAAAAGGAAGGAAAAAATGGTGCCGGATTTAATTTGAAACCGTTTTCTCAGAAATTTCACATTTAATTAAACGTGAAATTTTGAAGTAGAAAGATTGCAATAGTAAAACCGTCTAATGATATTTATTTTATTTGTACAGGGAAGAATACGGTATAAACAGTGGCTGTATGACCTGGTTTTGTCAGATTCATGTCTAGATAAATAGAGCGACAGGGAAAATCCATTAGAACTTTTCCATATAAAAGTCGTGCAGGATTACAGGACGACTTCAGTGAGAAAACCTCCAGAACGGGAATAAAACATGTATCCCGAAGGTCCTTCAGTCGCACAGTTTCAGAGCTAATAAAGAACAGAACGAGTGTTTGTCCTGAAGGGATTTTCAGGAGATCGGGATCCGGCTCATCACACATCACACATTTCCAATGGGATATGAAGGACAGTGAAAGATCAATATGAGTTGGGTTATTGTTTTCCATCGAGGTCGACATGAACAACAGGGTTAAAGCTTCAAATCTACCAATAATGTAGAGTATTTCTCCTTTTTAATTCAATAATTAAACAATATTCATATTTGAGAGCAGCCTGTGCAAGTTAAACTGATATAAAAATGTCTTGAATACTTTTTTCTCACTGAAAGCATAAAGTTTGTGCTCATAAATGTGTGACTTTATTCAGCTTTTTTCAGGTTATGAGTTTGAGTCTTCAGGAAAACATGAAATAAGTGCATTAGTTCAGAATGATGCGTTTATTCCCACGTATTTATATTTTCTTCTGAATATGAATAATGCATTAAAAACTCTATACAGCTTTTGCTTTAGGCTTATAAAACAGTCATAACTTTATATTTTTCAACTAAAACCATGTTGTCTCTGATCAGGAACGTCTTTAATGAGCGAATGAACGCTTTATAGTTTTGAAAGTTACCCTGTTTTTACCATATTACTTCATTACCACCTTTTTATTAATTGCAAAATTATTTTTTTACCTTTTTCTAGAGATACAGCAGAAACCAGTGCGATGCAAGAAAGATATATTTTTATCAATATTTAGGAGACATTTTATTTCAATATATCATTAGATTAAATTTATAAGAGCAAATACTATGAGAATTACCAGTATGAACTCCATCGAATTAATATACTTATATAACTCAACACTACATTTATCAAACATATATATACTTTTTCTAACAAAACAACATCAATATTGCTCTGAAATTGTTCAAACAAAACTATATATTCATTTTACTTGCATAAAACTTTTACTTTCAAAAGAAATACAGACCCGACCACAAAAGTTGTCAGAATTAGTTTAAATGTTAATATATTTTAATTACTATTTTATAATTGCTCTGGTTTCACAATGAAGTTTCTCTCAAACGTAATGCATGTTTTATTTGACAGAAAACTTCATTGTTTAAAGTGTAACCAAACTGGTCGTTTCAACTTAAATTACATTAAACTGGCTTGAATTATTTTGGTGAATTAATGTAAAAACATGTATTATTATTAATCATATAATTCATTACCGAGTGGAAACACATGAAACTGCATCAGTCTGTAATGAAAGAGTTTGAATGTGTTTTGAAATATGGTGATTATGTTTCATATTTAGGCCCATTATAGAGATGATGTTGAACTATTTACAAAAATATGTTTTATTGCAACAGAACTAGATATTCATACGTTGGCTCAAATAATACATTTGAGCTTTTCAAGTAGTTTTGCAGAAGGCGTTTCATAACTCATGATTATATATGATTGTGCTCTAAAAACTGAGAGATTGTGATTGAAATATACATGTTTCACACTTTATTATTATCATATTCTGTTCATCGTGGCTTTATTGAACATTTCTGCAGATGAAAACAACACATTCTTAAAGTAGCTTTTTATTTTCACCTCAGAAATTCAACAAAAATAACATTATTAATCCGTACAGGAATATGAAACTGAGTGTTTTATAATGAATGTTTGGTCTCTAAAGCAGCGAATTCTGTAATATTACTGAACATCAGCAACATCAGTGTTGATATATGTGATGTTTATGGATATTTCCTTATTAAAGTCTCCAGGTTTGATAAACAGCTTTATAATAAACACAGCTTTATAAGACTCAGGTTTAATAAAGAGTTAAACTCTTGATCAATCCAGGATTTCTTTATCTTATAAAGTTCTGTTTAAATCTGCATTGAGATCTGAGCGTTCAGTATCTCTGGATTCCCCTGATATGGAGGAAAGGTTTAGTTTTACTTTATTAAACCTTAAAAACAGAGATTTCACTTTTATTGGAGCCGTCAAAGTAAAAACAAGTGAAATTAATCTCATTATTTGTGTAGTTTAACACATTCAGTTACAGAAATATCTGTGGCTGAATGCATATTCATAAAGCTCTCACTTGATATCAATAAATACTCTTCCGATTCATCAAACACTTTCAAAGCTGTTTATAGACTTCCTTCACTGTCATAATGGCCGCTTTATTAATATTACTAATAATACTAAAGTAGGCTATGAGTAAAGATGTATGAAGGGCTGATGGGGTCAGAAATATTGTAAATCTCTGATAGTCGGGGTTATAACAGGCTCACAGCTGAATTATTACACCATTATCATAATTAGGGTTTACTAGTGCAGTCAGAGCTGGAGTTGCGTTATTTTATCTGATGGAAAACAACAGCGTTTTCTTACGTCATGCCTACGTCACCACGTGACTGACGCAACTCACAGGTAATGTTAGTCTATAGTTCTAAAAAAAATGTATAATAATAATGATAAAAAAACATTCCACGAATGTTAGAAAAATATTAAATAATGTTAAAATAATTTACCATCTCAGATAATAACCAAAAATAACCAATTTGCGAACAAAAACAGTACTCGTGTCATTATTCCCTATAAGCACATCTGCGCGAGGAAACACCGCCACCGCGCGGTCAGATGTGGAACAGCGGCGAGGACACGTGATTATATTTACAACATCGTTTTATGTTTCTCTGAAAATAATGAAAGGGAAAAAAATATAATCTCCAGAATACGTAAAATAAAATACAAAAATAAAAAACTTTCATTCGAGATATAGACATATATAAACATAGTAAAGCGTGACCTCTTAGGGCTTCCGTAGATTTAGTAACAATAATCCCAGTGAAAGAGAGTTTAGTTTCAACCCTAATAACAGATGGACTGAGTCTGAGGTGAGTGTGGCGAGGATATCTTTATACAACAATAAAACAACTGCTTAATGCGGGACAAAAGTTCAGTCGGAGAAATATTGCGTTGAATGGCAGAAGTTGTGTTTCTCCATCGGTTGTTGGTGTGTGTGAGCGGCGTATTTCAGGATCAGTGAGTGTGAATGGATCATTACAGTGATGCTGCGAAACCTTTGCAGATTGTTTGGGATTTCGCGTGTCACCTGCCAGAGTCACGTGGTTCAGTAAATGCTTCGTTACGTCATCACTGTTTCACCGGTTCGCCACCAGGGGGCGATGATCTCCGAGACTACGTATATGGTTTTTAAAAAGTTGACATTTTTAATTACACATTTGGATAATAAAAAGAAAGAGTTTCAGTTAATATTATATTATCGGCTAAGCTCTTCATAAAAAGCCTTACAATTTTATAAAATGACACGTATTGTACACTATTTAATTATATTAGATGATTTGATCACACTTCCATGTACAATTGGTTTGTTTTCATTGTATTTTCACCGTTAGACCAGCAGGGGTCGCCAGACCGCGGGTATTCGGGCGAGTCGAAACAGTGAATCATTTAATCGGTTCAGTTGATTCAAAGTTTCGGAAAGCTTCGGTTCCCCCATCACTGCATCATTCATCTGAATCTGCGTTATGAAAGTGCGTGTGTTTGGATATAATAGAGACTACGGGATTGACTCAGTCCCAATAAACAGTGCGAGTGTTTTCACACTCAACATTATGAACAGAGAAAGTGCTCTTCTAATGCCCGGATGATGAATCGACACCCTAGCAACTGCATGGCAACGTTAGAAGAAATGGTCAGGATCCAAGTCAAATCTGATTAATTTTCTTCAGGAGACTGAGGATTATTGTCAATAATCAGGAGAACTTTATCAATAAGAATTTTTTGTTTGTTTTGTTTTTAGGTTTTTTTGGGATGTAGGCCTATTAATAAGTAAATTATGAATAGGGGAGAGCGGACACACACACACACAGACACACACACACACACACACACTCACACACACACACACACACACACACACACACACACACACGCGCGCGCGCGCGCACACACACACACAATGAGGAGGACACACATACACACACACGATGAGGAGGACACAAACACACGCACACACACACGATGAGGAGGACACACACACACACACACGATGAGGAGGACACACACACACGATGAGGAGGACACACACACACACACACGATGAGGAGGACACACACACACACACACGATGAGGAGGACACACACACACGATGAGGAGGACACAAACACACACACACACACACGATGAGGAGGACACACACACACACACACGATGAGGAGGACACACACACACGATGAGGAGGACACACACACACACACACGATGAGGAGGACACACACACACACGATGAGGAGGACACACACACACACACACACACACGATGAGGAGGACACACACACACACGATGAGGAGGACACACACACACACGATGAGGAGGACACAAACACACACACACACACACGATGAGGAGGACACACACACACACACACACACGATGAGGAGGACACACACACACGATAAGGAGGACACACACACACACACACGATGAGGAGGACACACACACACACGATGAGGAGGACACACACACACACACACACACGATGAGGAGGACACACACACACACGATGAGGAGGACACACACACACACGATGAGGAGGACACACACACACACACGATGAGGAGGACACACACACACACACGATGAGGAGGACACACGTACACACACGATGAGGAGGACAAACACACGATGAGGAGGACACACACACACACGATGAGGAGGACACACACACACACACGATGAGGAGGACACACACACACGATGAGGAGGACACACACACACACGATGAGGAGGACACACACACACATGATGAGGAGGACACACACACACACACACAATGAGGAGGACACACACACACACACGATGAGGAGGACACACATACACACACACACACACGATGAGGAGGACACACACATGATGAGGAGGACACACATACACATACACACGATGAGGAGGACACACACACGATGAGGAGGACACACATACACATACACACGATGAGGAGGACACACGCACACACACACACACGATGAGGAGGACACACATACACACACACACACGATGAGGAGGACACACACACGATGAGGAGGACACACATACACATACACACGATGAGGAGGACACACGCACACACACACACACGATGAGGAGGACACACACACACACACACGATGAGGAGGACACACACACACGATTAGGAGGACACACACTCGATGAAGAGGACACACACACACACAATGAGGAGGACACACACACACACGATGAGGAGGACACACACACGCACACACACACGATGAGGAGGACACACACACGCACACACACACACACACAATGAGGAGGACACACACACACGATGAGGAGGACACACGCACACACACACACAAACACACGCACACACACACGATGAGGAGGACACACACACACACTCGCACACACACGATGAGGAGGACACACACACACACACACGCACACACAGACACGCACACACACGATGTGGAGGACACACACACGATGAGGAGGACACACAAACACACACGATGAGGAGGACACACGTACACACACGATGAGGACAAACACACGATGAGGAGGACACACACACACACGATGAGGAGGACACACACACACACACACACGATGAGGAGGACACACACACACGATGAGGAGGACACACACACACACACGATGAGGAGGACACACACACACACAATGAGGAGGACACACACACACACACGATGAGGAGGACACACATACACGCACACACACACGATGAGGAGGACACACACATGATGAGGAGGACACACATACACATACACACGATGAGGAGGACACACGTACACACACCCACACACACACACACACACACGATGAGGAGGACACACATACACACACACACACGATGAGGAGGACACACACACGATGAGGAGGACACACATACACATACACACGATGAGGAGGACACACACACACACACACACACACACGCACACACACACACACACACACACACACACACACACACACACGATGAGTAGGACACACGCACACACACACACACACACGATGAGGAGGACACACGCACACACACACACACGATGAGGAGGACACACACACACGATTAGGAGGACACACACTCGATGAAGAGGACACACACACACACAATGAGGAGGACACACACACACACGATGAGGAGGACACACACACGCACACACACACGATGAGGAGGACACACACACGCACACACACACACACACAATGAGGAGGACACACACACACGATGAGGAGGACACACGCGCACACACACACAAACACACGCACACACACACGATGAGGAGGACACACACACACACTCGCACACACACGATGAGGAGGACACACACACACACACACGCACACACACACACGCACACACACGATGTGGAGGACACACACACGATGAGGAGGACACACACACACACACGATGAGGAGGACACACGTACACACACGATGAGGAGGACAAACACACGATGAGGAGGACACACACACACGCGATGAGGAGGACACACACACACACACACACACGATGAGGAGGACACACACACACGATGAGGAGGACACACACACACACGATGAGGAGGACACACACACACACGATGAGGAGGACACACACACACAATGAGGAGGACACACACACACACACGATGAGGAGGACACACATACACACACACACACACACACACGATGAGGAGGACACACACATGATGAGGAGGACACACATACACATACACACGATGAGGAGGACACACGTACACACACCCACACACACACACACACACGATGAGGAGGACACACATACACACACACACACGATGAGGAGGACACACACACGATGAGGAGGACACACATACACATACACACGATGAGGAGGACACACACACACACGCACGCACACACACACACACACACACACACACACGATGAGTAGGACACACGCACACACACACACACACACACACGATGAGGAGGACACACGCACACACACACACACGATGAGGAGGACACACACACACACACACGATGAGGAGGACACACACACACGATTAGGAGGACACACACTCGATGAAGAGGACACACACACACACAATGAGGAGGACACACACACACACGATGAGGAGGACACACACACGCACACACACACGATGAGGAGGACACACACACGCACACACACACACAATGAGGAGGACACACACACACGATGAGGAGGACACACGCGCACACACACACAAACACACGCACACACACACGATGAGGAGGACACACACACACACTCGCACACACACGATGAGGAGGACACACACACACACACACGCACACACACACTCGCACACACACGATGAGGAGGACACACACACACACACACGCACACACACACACGCACACACACGATGTGGAGGACACACACACACGATGAGTAGGACACACGCACACACACACACACACACACACACACGATGAGGAGGACACACGCACACACACACACACGATGAGGAGGACACACACACACACACACGATGAGGAGGACACACACACACACGATTAGGAGGACACACACTCGATGAAGAGGACACACACACACACAATGAGGAGGACACACACACGATGAGGAGGACACACACACGCACACACACACGATGAGGAGGACACACACACGCACACACACACACACACAATGAGGAGGACACACACACACGATGAGGAGGACACACACACACATGATGAGGAGGACACACACACACACACACAATGAGGAGGACACACACACACACACGATGAGGAGGACACACATACACACACACACACACGATGAGGAGGACACACACATGATGAGGAGGACACACATACACATACACACGATGAGGAGGACACACGTACACACACCCACACACACACACACACACGATGAGGAGGACACACATACACACACACACACGATGAGGAGGACACACACACGATGAGGAGGACACACATACACATACACACGATGAGGAAGACACACGCACACACACACACACGATGAGGAGGACACACACACACACACACGATGAGGAGGACACACACACACGATTAGGAGGACACACACTCGATGAAGAGGACACACACACACACAATGAGGAGGACACACACACACACGATGAGGAGGACACACACACGCACACACACACGATGAGGAGGACACACACACGCACACACACACACACACAATGAGGAGGACACACACACACGATGAGGAGGACACACGCACACACACACACAAACACACGCACACACACACGATGAGGAGGACACACACACACACACTCGCACACACACGATGAGGAGGACACACACACACACACACGCACACACAGACACGCACACACACGATGTGGAGGACACACACACGATGAGGAGGACACACAAACACACACGATGAGGAGGACACACGTACACACACGATGAGGACAAACACACGATGAGGAGGACACACACACACACGATGAGGAGGACACACACACACACACACACGATGAGGAGGACACACACACACGATGAGGAGGACACACACACACACGATGAGGAGGACACACACACACACAATGAGGAGGACACACACACACACACGATGAGGAGGACACACATACACGCACACACACACGATGAGGAGGACACACACATGATGAGGAGGACACACATACACATACACACGATGAGGAGGACACACGTACACACACCCACACACACACACACACACACACACGATGAGGAGGACACACATACACACACACACACGATGAGGAGGACACACACACGATGAGGAGGACACACATACACATACACACGATGAGGAGGACACACACACACACACACACACGCACACACACACACACACACACACACACACACGATGAGTAGGACACACGCACACACACACACACACACGATGAGGAGGACACACGCACACACACACACACGATGAGGAGGACACACACACACGATTAGGAGGACACACACTCGATGAAGAGGACACACACACACACAATGAGGAGGACACACACACACACGATGAGGAGGACACACACACGCACACACACACGATGAGGAGGACACACACACGCACACACACACACACACAATGAGGAGGACACACACACACGATGAGGAGGACACACGCGCACACACACACAAACACACGCACACACACACGATGAGGAGGACACACACACACACTCGCACACACACGATGAGGAGGACACACACACACACACACGCACACACACACACGCACACACACGATGTGGAGGACACACACACGATGAGGAGGACACACACACACACACGATGAGGAGGACACACGTACACACACGATGAGGAGGACAAACACACGATGAGGAGGACACACACACACGCGATGAGGAGGACACACACACACACGATGAGGAGGACACACACACACGATGAGGAGGACACACACACACACGATGAGGAGGACACACACACACACGATGAGGAGGACACACACACACAATGAGGAGGACACACACACACACACGATGAGGAGGACACACATACACACACACACACACACACACGATGAGGAGGACACACACATGATGAGGAGGACACACATACACATACACACGATGAGGAGGACACACGTACACACACCCACACACACACACACACACGATGAGGAGGACACACATACACACACACACACGATGAGGAGGACACACACACGATGAGGAGGACACACATACACATACACACGATGAGGAGGACACACACACACACGCACACACACACACACACACACACACACACACACGATGAGTAGGACACACGCACACACACACACACACACACACGATGAGGAGGACACACGCACACACACACACACGATGAGGAGGACACACACACACACACACGATGAGGAGGACACACACACACGATTAGGAGGACACACACTCGATGAAGAGGACACACACACACACAATGAGGAGGACACACACACACACGATGAGGAGGACACACACACGCACACACACACGATGAGGAGGACACACACACGCACACACACACACAATGAGGAGGACACACACACACGATGAGGAGGACACACGCGCACACACACACAAACACACGCACACACACACGATGAGGAGGACACACACACACACTCGCACACACACGATGAGGAGGACACACACACACGCACACACACACTCGCACACACACGATGAGGAGGACACACACACACACACACGCACACACACACACGCACACACACGATGTGGAGGACACACACACACGATGAGTAGGACACACGCACACACACACACACACACACACGATGAGGAGGACACACGCACACACACACACACGATGAGGAGGACACACACACACACACACGATGAGGAGGACACACACACACACGATTAGGAGGACACACACTCGATGAAGAGGACACACACACACACAATGAGGAGGACACACACACACACGATGAGGAGGACACACACACGCACACACACACGATGAGGAGGACACACACACGCACACACACACACACACAATGAGGAGGACACACACACACGATGAGGAGGACACACGCGCACACACACACACACACACACACACGCACACACACACGATGAGGAGGACACACACACACACACTCGCACACACACGATGAGGAGGACACACACACGCACACACACACACACACACGATGAGGACACACACACTCACACACGATGAGGAGGACACACACATGATGAGGACACACACGCAGACACACACACACGATGAGGAGGACACACATACGCACACACACACGATGAGGAGGACACACATACGCACACACACACGATGAGGAGGACAGACGCACACACACGCACATACACACACACACACACACACACACTCACACACACACGATGAGGAGGACACACGCACACGATGAGGAGGACACACGCGCACACACACACACACACACACACGCACACACACACGATGAGGAGGACACACACACACACTCGCACACACACGATGAGGAGGACACACACACACACACGCACACACACACACACACACACACGATGAGGACACACACACTCACACACGATGAGGAGGACACACACATGATGAGGACACACACGCAGACACACACACACGATGAGGAGGACACACATACGCACACACACACGATGAGGAGGACAGACGCACACACACGCACACACACACACACACACACACACACTCACACACACACGATGAGGAGGACACACGCACACACACACACACACACGATGAGGAGGACACACGCACACACACACACACACACACACACAATGAGGAGGACACACACACACACGATGAGGAGGACACACGCACACACACACACGATGAGGAGGACACACGCACACACACACCCACACGATGAGGTGGACGCACGCGCACACACACACACACACACACACGATGAGGAGGACACACGCACACACACACACGATGAGGAGGACACACACACACACGATGAGGAGGACACACACACGATGAGGAGGACACACACACACAATGAGGAGGACACACACACACGATGAGGAGGACACACACAGGATGAGGAGGACACGCGCACATACACACACGCACACACACGATGAGGAGGACACACACACACGCACACGATGAGGAGGACACATACACACACACACGCACACACACATACGATGAGGAGGACACACACGCACACACACACGATGAGGAGGACACACACAAGCAAAACACACGATGAGGAGGACACACACACGCACACACACATACGATGAGGAGGACACACACGCACACACACACGATGAGGAGGACACACACAAGCAAAACACACGATGAGGAGGACACACACACACACACGCACACACACATCGATGTCCTGCTCCACGATGAGGAGGACACACGCACACACACACGATGAGGAGGGCACACGCACACACACACACACAATGAGGAGGACACACGCACACACACACGATGAGGAGGACACACGCACACACACACGATGAGGAGGACACACACACACACACGCACACACACATCGATGAGGAGGGCACACGCACACACACACACACAATGAGGAGGACACACACACACACGATGAGGAGGACACACACGCACACACACACGATGAGGAGGACACACGCGCACACACACACACAATGAGGAGGACACACGCACACACAAACACACACGATGAGGAGGACACACACACACACACACACGATGAGGAGGACACACACACACACACGATGAGGAGGACACACACACACACGATGAGGAGGACACACGCACACACACACACACGATGAGGAGACACACGCACACACACACACACACGATGAGGAGGACACACGCACACACACACACACGATGAGGAGGACACACACACACACACGATGAGGAGGACACACACACGATGAGGAGGACACACACACACGATGAGGAGGACACACACACACGATGAGGAGGACACACACACGATGAGGAGGACACACACACGATGAGGAGGACACACGCACACACACACACACGATGAGGAGGACACACGCACGATGAGGAGGACACACGCACACACACACACACACACAATGAGGAGGACACACACACACACGATGAGGAGGACACACGCACACACACACACGATGAGGAGGACACACGCACACACACACGATGAGGTGGACGCACGCGCACACACACACACACACAATGAGGAGGACACACACACACGATGAGGAGGACACACGCACACACACACACGATGAGGAGGACACACGCACACACACACACACACGCACACACACACGCACACACACACACACACACACACACACACAATGAGGACACACACGATGAGGAGGACACACGCACACACACGATGAGGAGGACACACGCACACACACACACGATGAGGAGGACACACGCACACACACGATGAGGAGGACACACGCACACACACACACGATGAGGAGGACACACGCACACACACACACGATGAGGAGGACACACGCACACACACACACATGATGAGGAGGACACACGCACACACACACGATGAGGAGGACACACGCACACACACACACGATGAGGAGGACACACGCACACACACGATGAGGAGGACACACGCACACACACACACGATGAGGAGGACACACGCACACACACACACGATGAGGAGGACACACGCACACACACGATGAGGAGGACACACGCACACACACACACGATGAGGAGGACACACGCACACACACACACACACGATGAGGAGACACACGCGCACACACAAACACACGATGAGGAGGACACACGCACACACACACACACGATGAGGAGGACACACACACACACACGATGAGGAGGACACACACACGATGAGGAGGACACACACACACGATGAGGAGGACACACACACACGATGAGGAGGACACACACACGATGAGGAGGACACACACACGATGAGGAGGACACACGCACACACACACACACGATGAGGAGGACACACGCACGATGAGGAGGACACACGCACACACACACACACACACAATGAGGAGGACACACACACACACGATGAGGAGGACACCCGCACACACACACACGATGAGGAGGACACACGCACACACACACACACACGATGAGGTGGACGCACGCGCACACACACACACACAATGAGGAGGACACACACACACGATGAGGAGGACACACGCACACACACACACGATGAGGAGGACACACACACACACACACGCACACACACACGCACACACACACACACACACACACAATGAGGAGGACACACACACACGATGAGGAGGACACACGCACACACACGATGAGGAGGACACACGCACACACACACACGATGAGGAGGACACACGCACACACACGATGAGGAGGACACACGCACACACACACGATGAGGAGGACACACGCACACACACACACGATGAGGAGGACACACGCACACACACACACATGATGAGGAGGACACACGCACACACACGATGAGGAGGACACACGCACACACACACACGATGAGGAGGACACACGCACACACACACACACACACGATAAGGAGGACACACGCACACACACACACGATGAGGAGGACACACACACAATGAGGACACACATACGCACACACACACGATGAGGAGGACACACATACGCACACACACACGATGAGGAGGACAGACGCACACACACGCACACACACACACACACACACACACTCACACACACACGATGAGGAGGACACACGCACACACACACACACACGATGAGGAGGACACACGCACGATGAGGAGGACACACGCACACACACACACACACAATGAGGAGGACACACACACACACGATGAGGAGGATACACGCACACACACACACACGATGAGGAGGACACACGCACACACACACACACACACGATGAGGTGGACGCACGCGCACACACACACACACACACGATGAGGAGGACACACGCACACACACACACGATGAGGAGGACACACACACACACGATGAGGAGGACACACACACGATGAGGAGGACACACACACACAATGAGGAGGACACACACACACGATGAGGAGGACACACACAGGATGAGGAGGACACGCGCACATACACACACGCACACACACGATGAGGAGGACACACACTCACGCACACGATGAGGAGGACACATACACACACACACGCACACACACATACGATGAGGAGGACACACACGCACACACACACACGATGAGGAGGACACACACAAGCAACACACACGATGAGGAGGACACACACACACACACGCACACACACATCGATGTCCTGCTCCACGATGAGGAGGACACACGCACACACACACGATGAGGAGGGCACACGCACACACACACACACAATGAGGAGGACACACGCACACACACACGATGAGGAGGACACACGCACACACACACGATGAGGAGGACACACGCGCACACACACACACAATGAGGAGGACACACACACGATGAGGAGGACACACGCACACACACACACGAGGAGGAGGACACACACACACGATGAGGAGGACACACACACACACACACGATGAGGAGGACACACGCACACACACACACGATGAGGAGGACACACGCACACACACACACACGATGAGGAGACACACGCGCACACACACACACACGATGAGGAGGACACACGCACACACACACACACGATGAGGAGGACACACACACACACACACGATGAGGAGGACACACACACACGATGAGGAGGACACACACACACAATGAGGAGGACACACACACACGATGAGGAGGACACACACACACACACGATGAGGAGGACACACGCACACACACACACGATGAGGAGGACACACGCACACACACACACACGATGAGGAGACACACGCGCACACACACACACACGATGAGGAGGACACACGCACACACACACACACGATGAGGAGGACACACACACACACACACGATGAGGAGGACACACACACACGATGAGGAGGACACACACACACAATGAGGAGGACACACACACACGATGAGGAGGACACACACACGATGAGGAGGACACACACACGATGAGGAGGACACACGCACACACACACACGATGAGGAGGACACACACACACACGATGAGGAGGACACACACACGATGAGGAGGACACACGCACACACACACACGATGAGGAGGACACACACACACGATGAGGAGGACACACACACGATGAGGAGGACACACACACGATGAGGAGGACACACGCACACACACACACGATGAGGAGGACACACGCACGATGAGGAGGACACACGCACACACACACACACACAATGAGGAGGACACACACACACGATGAGGAGAACACACGCACACACACACACGATGAGGAGGACACACGCACACACACACGATGAGGAGGACACACGCACACACACACACACACGATGAGGTGGACGCACGCGCACACACACACACACAATGAGGAGGACACACACACACGATGAGGAGGACACACGCACACACACACACGATGAGGAGGACACACGCACACACACGATGAGGAGGACACACGCACACACACACACACGATGAGGAGGACACACACACACACACAATGAGGAGGACACACACACACGATGAGGAGGACACACGCACACACACACACGATGAGGAGGACACACGCACACACACACGATGAGGAGGACACACGCACACACACACACATGATGAGGAGGACACACGCACACACACACATGATGAGGAGGACACACGCACACACACACACACACACGATAAGGAGGACACACGCACACACACACACGATGAGGAGGACACACACACGCACACACACACGATGAGGAGAGCACACACACGCACACACACACACATGATGAGGAGGACACACACACACACACGATGAGGAGGACACACGCACACACACACACGATGAGGAGGACACACACACGCACACACACACGATGAGGAGAGCACACACACGCACACACACACACATGATGAGGAGGACACACGCACCCACATGATGAGGAGGACACACGCACACACACACACGATGAGGAGGACACACGCACACACACACACGATGAGGAGGACACACACGCACACACACACACACGATGAGGAGGACACACGCACACACACACACATGACTAGGAGGACACACGCACACACACACACACGATGAGGAGGACACACACACGCACACACACACGATGAGGAGGACACACACACACACACGCACACACACACGATGAGGAGGACATCTCAGTGTTTCTGCAGCCTGACCCACTTTACAGAAACACACACCTAGTCAACATCTCAGTAGTGCAAACACAAACCAGTTATGACACGTGTCAAAATAATATCCTAGTGTGCGATGTACGAGTATTAGAAGGATAATTCGCTTCTTCCTCAGAGTTTCTGTGTTCCAGCATCTCTACACACACACTCGTCAGATACGATGGAGAACTGAAGACTACACTTAAACACACACACATTTACATTTTACGTTTATTCATTTAGCTGACGCTTTTATCCAAAGCGACTTATAATTGCTATATATGTCAGAGGTCGCACGCCTCTGGAGCAACTAGGGGTTAAGTGTCTTGCTCAGGGACACATTGGTGTCGCACAGTGGATTCGAACCCGGGTCTCTCACACCAAAGTCTTATCCACTGCGCCATCACCACACACTCGTCAGATACGCTGGAGAACTGAAGACTACACTTAAAGGGATACTCCACCGTGTTTTCATATTAAACTATGTTATTTCCTTAACTAAGACAAGTTGAGTGATGAGAGAGGAATGTCGCTGGATCTGATTGGCTGTGAGTGATGAGAGAGGAATGTCGCTGGATCTGATTGGCTGTGAGTGATGAGAGAGGAATGTCGCTGGATCTGATTGGCTGTGAGTGATGAGAGAGGAATGTCGCTGGATCTGATTGGCTGTGAGTGATGAGAGAGGAATGTCGCTGGATCTGATTGGCTGTGAGTGATGAGAGAG
Source organism: Siphateles boraxobius (assembly GCF_051911475.1). NCBI lineage: Eukaryota > Metazoa > Chordata > Actinopteri > Cypriniformes > Leuciscidae > Siphateles > Siphateles boraxobius. Next base: position 152,528 of record NW_027508813.1, on the reverse strand, counting down.
GAATGTCGCTGGATCTGATTGGCTGTGAGTGATGAGAGAGAGGAATGTCGCTGGATCTGATTGGCTGTGAGTGATGAGAGAGGAATGTTGCTGGATCTGATTGGCTGTGAGTGATGAGAGAGGAATGTCGCTGGATCTGATTGGCTGTGAGTGATGAGAGAGAGGAATGTCGCTGGATCTGATTGGCTGTGAGTGATGAGAGAGAGGAATGTCGCTGGATCTGATTGGCTGTGAGTGATGAGAGAGGAATGTCGCTGGATCTGATTGGCTGTGAGTGCTTCCAATATTGTCTGCAGATTTTCAGATTATCATTCATTGTGAGTAAGCAGATGTTAGTGGCGTTTATTACTGTAACTTTCACAGATCGTAAACCGATAGTACACCACCGTCAATCTTTTATACGTCACAGATACATTTACATATCTCATTTAAGATTTGCAGTGCTTCATGGGAGTGGGCGGAGCTAAAGAAATCTTTTGGTGTGACTTTCTGCACTGCATCATGGGTAATGTAGTTTTTACTCCCGGAACCAACAGTTGTGCTTTATAGTACTAATAAACTGAATGTGTTTTAAATACACTATTGCCAGCTTTATATGTTAATCATCAATACATAACATTTGTTTCAATCTCATAAATTTGAACTAATTGATTATTGCTTGTTCCACATTTAACTGAATAAACATTGTTTCACAATGAACAGATTTATGCTGATTCTGAGTAATTCGAATAAATGCATTTTGAAAATATGATTATTTAAATAAAATCAAATAGATGCAAATAAATTAATTATAAACCATGCCATGATTTTTTTGAGAGCTGAAATCATTAATGTATGAATGACAAATATACATCAGTTTATTAGTTCTTGTTAAAATTGTGTAATATGCAATTCAAATATACATACATTTTAAATTTAGGTCTAAATATTTTTTTTTTTATTTCTTCATAAAAATAAAATATTTCTTAATTTCTTTTCTTTCTTTCTTTTATTTCTACTCACCTTTATTTATATAGAGCTTTTTACAACATAGATTTTTCAAAGCAGCTTTACAGTGAAAACAGGAATAAAGTACCAGAGATTGTTTCAGCTGTACAGCACATCTAGAATAAAGTAACTGTCTAATTTTAGTTAGTGTTTGATTGACTCATTTTGATTGTTGACTGATTATGGATTTGGTGGCTTGGAAAGAAGTAATTCTGGAGCAGTTTATGTTCATGTGATGCAGAAACGGGAGAGATCATGTGACGCGAGTGCAGATGTTCAGCACACACGCCTGAGACTCCCGGGACTGAATATGAATATATTCACATGTTTATATAAAACAGTGAGATCTCTGTGCTGAGGTCTGGAAGTAAAAACTGCTGTGTTTCCAGCTTTCCATAAGAAATACCCTGAGTGATATTATTAGCATGATTTCTCCTGGAGAAAACAGAAAGAAAGAATAAAAGATATACGAGCATAAAATATTCTTTCCATAACAAACTTTTTGACACAATGTATTTCAGACAGTTTTTGGCCACAGGATTATGAACATCAGCCAATAATTGTGCAGACTTGGACGATTAATAAAAGTGTTTCTTATACCAGTTCCAAATTCTCCTGGCAGCGACATTTACTGTTTTAATTAGTTTTTGAGCACATATTGTCCAAGTGTTCATTTCATTTCTCAGTCATCTTGGATGGATGGATGGATAGACAGATAGATAGATAGATAGATAGATAGATAGATAGATAGATAGATAGATAGATAGATAGATTGTTAGATAGATATATCGTTGGATGGATGGATGGAGGATGGGAGGATAGATGATGGAGGATGGATGGATGATGGGAGGATGGATGATGGATGGATGATGGAGGATGGATGAATGATAGAGGATAGATGGAGGATGGATGGATGATGGGAGGATGGATGATGGGGGATGGAGGATGGATGGATGGATGGATGATAAAGGATGGATGGATGATAGAGGATGGATGGATGATAGAGGATGGATGGATGATGGGAGGATGGATGGAGGATGGATGGATGATGGAGGATGGATGGATGATGGTGGATGGATGGAGGATGGGAGGATGGATGGAGGATGGATGGATGATGGAGGATGGATGGATGGAGGATGGATGAATGGATGGATGGATGATGGGAGGATGGATGGAGGATGGTGGATGGATGGATGGAGGATGGATGGAGGATGGAGGATGGATGGATGGATGGATGATGGGAGGATGGATGGACGGAGGATGGATGGATGGATGGATGGATGGATGATGGGAGGATGGATGGATGGAGGATGGATGGAGGATGGATGATAGATGATGGATAGATGGATGGATGGATGGAGGATGGATGGATGGATGGAGGATGGATGATGGATGGATGATGGAGGATGGATGGATGGATGATAGATGATGGATGGATGGATGATGGGAGGATAGATGGAGGATGGATGGATGGATGGATGAATGGAGGATGGATGGATGGGTGATGGAGGATGGATGGATGATGGGAGGATGGAGGATGAATGGATGATGGATGATGAATGGAGGATGGATGGATGATGGGAGGATGGATGGATGGAGGATGGATGGATGGATGGATGATGGATGGATGATGGATGATGGGAGGATGGATGATGGATGGATGGAGGATGGATGCATGGATGAATGGATGAATGGATGAATGGATGATGGATGATGAATGGATGATGGATGATGGGAGGATGGATGATGGGTGGATGGATGGATGGATGGATGATGAATGGAGGATGGATGGATGATGGAGGATGGATGGATGATGGGTGGATGGAAGATGGATGGATGATGGATGAATGGATGATGGATGATGGGAGTATGGATGATGGAGGATGGATGGATGGATGATGGGAGGATGGATGGATGGATGGATGGATGGATGGATGGATCAGAATCTTATGAATGAGGGAAACAGTATTGTATATGATTATAAATATTGTATGTTATGATTCTGCCTGGAAACAGTGGTTTATGTCAGAGCTGATGATCACTGACGCTTCAGCAGAAACTCGTCTTCAGATTCTCAGCTTCACATCTTCGAGAGTTTTTGTCTGAGCCTAACCCTAACTCATTCTGCTTTGCTTAAGATCAGATAATCATGATTTCCCACTTACACACAGACAGAAAGTTTAAGGAAACTCGCATTTTCAGCTATTTTTAGCATTATTGGATTGTTTCCCATATTTCAGATAAACCTCTGATCATCATAACACAATCAATAGTGCCTCTAAATCACCACTATAACGACAAAATCCTAAAAGCTTCAAACTTTCAGACTAAATCAAAACAGAATCCAGCGCTGTGAAGGTGTGATATTAATATGATGCTGATATGCATGTTCTCCTGATGATGTGGTGCAGATGTGTAGTGCAGATATGTCAGACATGCAGATGTGTAGTGCAGATGTGTAGTGCAGATGTGTAGTGCAGATGTGTAGTGCAGATGTGTAGTGCAGATGTATAGTGCGGATGTGTAGTGCGGATGTGTAGTGCAGATGTGTAGTGCAGATGTGTAGTACAGATGTGTAGTGCAGATGTGTAGTGCAGATATGTCAGACATGCAGAGGTGTAGTGCGGATGTGTAGTGCAGATGTGTAGTGCAGATGTGTAGTGCAGATGTGTAGTGCAGATGTATAGTGCGGATGTGTAGTGCGGATGTGTAGTGCAGATGTGTAGTGCAGATGTGTAGTACAGATGTGTAGTGCAGATGTGTAGTGCAGATGTATAGTGCGGATGTGTAGTGCGGATGTGTAGTGCGGATGTGTAGTGCAGATGTGTAGTGCAGATGTGTAGTGCAGATGTATAGTGCGGATGTGTAGTGCGGATGTGTAGTGCAGATGTGTAGTGCAGATGTGTAGTGCGGATGTGTAGTGCAGATGTGTAGTGCAGATGTGTAGTGCGGATGTGTAGTGCAGAGGTGTAGTGCGGCTGTGTAGTGCAGATGTGTAGTGCGGATGTGTAGTGCAGATGTGTAGTGCAGATGTGTAGTGCGGATGTGTAGTGCGGAGGTGTAGTGCGGATGTGTGGTGCAGAGGTGTAGTGCAGATGTGTAGTGCGGATGTGTAGTGCGGATGTGTAGTGCGGATGTGTAGTGCAGATGTGTAGTGCAGATGTGTAGTGCTGAGGTGTAGGGCGGATGTGTTGTGCAGAGGTGTAGTGCAGATGTGTAGTGCGGATGTGTAGTGCGGATGTGTAGTGCGGATGTGTAGTGCAGATGTGTAGTGCAGATGTGTAGTGCTGAGGTGTAGGGCGGATGTGTAGTGCAGATGTGTAGTGCAGATGTGTAGTGCAGATGTGTAGTGCGGATGTGTAGTGCAGAGGTGTAGTGCGGATGTGTAGTGCAGATGTGTAGTGCGGATGTGTAGTGCGGATGTGTAGTGCGGATGTGTAGTGCAGAGGTGTAGTGCGGATGTGTAGTGCAGATGTGTAGTGCGGAGGTGTAGTGCGGATGTGTAGTGCAGAGGTGTAGTGCGGATTTGTAATGCAGATGTGTAGTGCGGATGTGTAGTGCAGATGTGTAGTGCAGATGTGTAGTGCGGATGTGTAGTGCAGATGTGTAGTGCGGATGTGTAGTGCAGAGGTGTAGTGCGGATGTGTAGTGCGGATGTGTAGTGCGGATGTGTAGTGCGGATGTGTAGTGCGGATGTGTAGTGCAGATGTGTAGTGCAGATGTTTAGTGCAGAGGTGTAGTGCGGATGTGTAGTGCAGATGTGTAGTGCAGATGTTTAGTGCAGATGTGTAGTGCAGAGGTGTAGTGCGGATGTGTAGTGCAGATGTGTAGTGCGGATGTGTAGTGCGGATGTGTAGTGCAGAGGTGTAGTGCGGATGTGTAGTGCGGATGTGTAGTGCGGATGTGTAGTGCGGATGTGTAGTGCGGATGTGTAGTGCTGATGTGTAGTGCAGAGGTGTAGTGCGGATGTGTAGTGCGGATGTGTAGTGCGGATGTGTAGTGCTGATGTGTAGTGCAGAGGTGTAGTGCGGATGTGTAGTGCAGAGGTGTAGTGCGGATGTGTAGTGCGGATGTGTAGTGCAGATGTGTAGTGCAGATGTGTAGTGCGGATGTGTAGTGCTGATGTGTAGTGCAGAGGTGTAGTGCGGATGTGTAGTGCGGATGTGTACTGCTGAGGTGTAGTGCAGAGGTGTAGTGCAGATGTGTAGTGCAGAGGTGTAGTGCAGATGTGTAGTGCAGATGTGTAGTGCAGAGGTGTAGTGCGGATGTGTAGTGCGGATGTGTAGTGCAGATGTGTAGTGCAGATGTGTAGTGCGGATGTGTAGTGCGGATATGTAGTGCAGAGGTGTAGTGTGGATGTGTAGTGCAGATGTGTAGTGCAGATGTGTCAGACATGCAGATGTGTAGTGCAGATGTGTAGTGCAGAGGTGTAGTGCAGATGTGTAGTGCAGATGTGTAGTGCGGATGTGTAGTGTGGATGTGTAGTGCGGATGTGTAGTGCAGATGTGTAGTGCAGATGTGTCAGACATGCAGATGTGTAGTGCAGATGTGTAGTGCAGAGGTGTAGTGCGGATGTGTAGTGCAGATGTGTAGTGCAGATGTGTAGTGCAGATGTGTAGTGCGGATGTGTAGTGTGGATGTGTAGTGCGGATGTGTAGTGCAGATGTGTAGTGCAGATGTGTAGTGCAGATGTGTCAGACATGCAGATGTGTAGTGCAGATGTGTAGTGCAGAGGTGTAGTGCGGATGTGTAGTGCAGATGGGTAGTGCAGATGTGTAGTGCGGATGTGTAGTGCAGAGGTGTAGTGCGGATGTGTAGTGCGGATGTGTAGTGCAGATGTGTAGTGCAGATGTGTCAGACATGCAGATGTGTAGTGCAGATGTGTAGTGCAGAGGTGTAGTGCGGATGTGTAGTGCAGATGTGTAGTGCAGATGTGTAGTGCAGATGTGTAGTGCGGATGTGTAGTGCGGATGTGTAGTGCGGATGTGTAGTGCGGATGTGTAGTGCAGATGTGTCAGACATGCAGATGTGTAGTGCAGATGTGTAGTGCAGATGTGTCAGACATGCAGATGTGTAGTGCAGATGTGTAGTGCAGAGGTTTAGTGCGGATGTGTAGTGCGGATGTGTAGTGCAGATGTGTAGTGCAGATGTGTAGTGCAGATGTGTTAGACGTGCAGATGTGTAGAGCAGATGTGTAGTGCAGATGTGTATTGCAGATGTGTATTGCAGCTGTGTAGTGCAGATGTGTAGTGCAAATGTGTCGGATGTGCAGATGTGTAGTGCAGATGTGTCAGACGTGCAGATGTGTAGTGCAGATGTGTAGTGCAGATGTGTAGTGCAGATGTGTCGGATATGCAGATGTGTAGTGCAGATGTGTCGGATGTGCAGATGTGTAGTGCAGATGTGTAGTGCAGATGTATAGTGCAGATGTGTCGGATGTGCAGATGTGTAGTGCAGATGTGTAGTGCAGATGTGTAGTGCAGATGTGTAGTGCAGATGTATAGTGCAGATGTGTCAGATGTGCAGATGTGTAGTGCAGATGTGTAGTGCAGATGTGTAGTGCCGATGTGTAGTACAGATGTGCAGATGTGTAGTGCAGATGTGTAGTGCAGATGTGTCGGATATGCAGATGTGTAGTGCAGATGTGTAGTGCAGATGTATAGTGCAGATGTGTCGGATGTGCAGATGTGTAGTGCAGATGTGTAGTGCAGATGTAAAGTGCAGATGTATAGTGCAGATGTATAGTGCAGATGTGTCAGATGTGCAGATGTGTAGTGCAGATGTGTAGTGCAGATGTGTAGTGCAGATGTGTAGTACAGATGTGCAGAGGTGTAGTACGGATGTGTAGTGCGGATGTGTAGTGCGGATGTGTAGTGCAGATGTGTAGTGCAGATGTGTCAGACATGCAGATGTGTAGTGCAGAGGTTTAGTGCGGATGTGTAGTGCGGATGTGTAGTGCGGATGTGTAGTGCAGATGTGTATTGCAGATGTGTATTGCAGATGTGTAGTGCAGATGTGTAGTGCAGATGTGTAGTGCAGAGGTGTAGTGCAGATGTGTCGGATGTGCAGATGTGTAGTGCAGATGTGTAGTGCAGATGTGTAGTGCAGATGTGTAGTGCAGAGGTGTAGTGCAGAGGTGTAGTGCAGATGTGTAGTGCAGATGTGTAGTGCAGAGGTGTAGTGCAGAGGTGTACTGCAGATGTGTAGTGCAGATGTGTAGTGCAGAGGTGTAGTGCAGATGTGTAGTGCAGATGTGTCGGATGTGCAGATGTGTAGTGCAGATGTGTAGTGCAGATGTGTAGTGCAGATGTGTCAGATGTGCAGATGTGTAGTGCAGATGTGTCAGACGTGCAGATGTGTCAGATGTGCAGATGTGTAGTGCAGATGTGTAGTGCAGATGTGTCGGATGTGCAGATGTGTAGAGCAGACGTGTAGTGCAGAGGTGTAGTGCAGATGTGTAGTGCAGATGTGTCAGACGTGCAGATGTGTAGAGCAGATGTGTAGTGCAGATGTGTAGTGCAGATGTGTAGTGCAGATGTGTAGTGCAGATGTGTTAGACGTGCAGATGTGTAGAGCAGATGTGTAGTGCAGATGTGTATTGCAGATGTGTATTGCAGCTGTGTAGTGCAGATGTGTAGTGCAAATGTGTCGGATGTGCAGATGTGTAGTGCAGATGTGTCAGACGTGCAGATGTGTAGTGCAGATGTGTAGTGCAGATGTGTAGTGCAGATGTGTCGGATATGCAGATGTGTAGTGCAGATGTGTCGGATGTGCAGATGTGTAGTGCAGATGTGTAGTGCAGATGTATAGTGCAGATGTGTCGGATGTGCAGATGTGTAGTGCAGATGTGTAGTGCAGATGTGTAGTGCAGATGTGTAGTGCAGATGTATAGTGCAGATGTGTCAGATGTGCAGATGTGTAGTGCAGATGTGTAGTGCAGATGTGTAGTGCCGATGTGTAGTACAGATGTGCAGATGTGTAGTGCAGATGTGTAGTGCAGATGTGTCGGATATGCAGATGTGTAGTGCAGATGTGTAGTGCAGATGTATAGTGCAGATGTGTCGGATGTGCAGATGTGTAGTGCAGATGTGTAGTGCAGATGTAAAGTGCAGATGTATAGTGCAGATGTATAGTGCAGATGTGTCAGATGTGCAGATGTGTAGTGCAGATGTGTAGTGCAGATGTGTAGTGCAGATGTGTAGTACAGATGTGCAGAGGTGTAGTACGGATGTGTAGTGCGGATGTGTAGTGCGGATGTGTAGTGCAGATGTGTAGTGCAGATGTGTCAGACATGCAGATGTGTAGTGCAGATGTGTAGTGCAGAGGTTTAGTGCGGATGTGTAGTGCGGATGTGTAGTGCGGATGTGTAGTGCAGATGTGTAGTGCAGATGTGTAGTGCGGATGTGTAGTGCAGATGTGTAGTGCAGATGTGTAGTGCGGATGTGTAGTGCAGATGTGTAGTGCAGATGTGTAGTGCAGATGTGTAGTGCAGATGTGTCAGACATGCAGAGGTGTAGTGCAGATGTGTAGTGCATATGTGTAGTGCAGAGGTGTAGTGCAGATGTATAGTGCAGATGTGTCAGACATGCAGATGTGTAGTGCAGATGTGTAGTGCAGAGGTGTAGTGCAGATGTGTAGTGCAGATGTATAGTGCAGATGTGTCAGACATGCAGATGTATAGTGCAGATGTGTAGTGCAGATGTGTCAGATGTGCAGATGTGTAGTGCAGATGTGTAGTGCAGATGTGTCAGATGTGCAGATGTGTAGTGCAGATGTGTAGAGCAGATGTGTAGTGCAGATGTGTAGTGCAGATGTGTAGTGCAGATGTGTCGGATGTGCAGATGTGTAGTGCAGATGTGTAGTGCAGATGTGTCAGACGTGCAGATGTGTAGAGCAGATGTGTAGTGCAGAGGTGTAGTGCAGATGTGTAGTGCAGATGTGTCAGACGTGCAGATGTGTAGAGCAGATGTGTAGTGCAGATGTGTAGTGCAGATGTGTAGTGCAGATGTGTAGTGCAGATGTGTAGTGCAGATGTGTCAGACGTGCAGATGTGTAGAGCAGATGTGTAGTGCAGATGTGTAGAGCAGATGTGTAGTGCAGATGTGTATTGCAGATGTGTATTGCAGCTGTGTAGTGCAGATGTGTAGTGCAAATGTGTCGGATGTGCAGATGTGTAGTGCAGATGTGTCAGACGTGCAGATGTGTAGTGCAGATGTGTAGTGCAGATGTGTAGTGCAGATGTGTCGGATATGCAGATGTGTAGTGCAGATGTGTAGTGCAGATGTGTCGGATGTGCAGATGTGTAGTGCAGATGTGTAGTGCAGATGTATAGTGCAGATGTGTCGGATGTGCAGATGTGTAGTGCAGATGTGTAGTGCAGATGTGTAGTGCAGATGTATAGTGCAGATGTGTCAGATGTGCAGATGTGTAGTGCAGATGTGTAGTGCAGATGTGTAGTGCAGATGTGTAGTACAGATGTGCAGATGTGTAGTGCAGATGTGTAGTGCAGATGTGTCGGATATGCAGATGTGTAGTGCAGATGTGTAGTGCGGATGTATAGTGCAGATGTGTCGGATGTGCAGATGTGTAGTGCAGATGTGTAGTGCAGATGTAAAGTGCAGATGTATAGTGCAGATGTGTAGTGCAGATGTGTAGTGCAGATGTGTAGTGCAGATGTGTAGTACAGATGTGCAGAGGTGTAGTACGGATGTGTAGTGCGGATGTGTAGTGCGGATGTGTAGTGCAGATGTGTAGTGCAGATGTGTCAGACATGCAGATGTGTAGTGCAGATGTGTAGTGCAGAGGTGTAGTGCGGATGTGTAGTGCGGATGTGTAGTGCAGATGTGTAGTGCAGATGTGTAGTGCGGATGTGTAGTGCAGATGTGTAGTGCAGATGTGTAGTGCGGATGTGTAGTGCGGATGTGTAGTGCAGATGTGTAGTGCAGATGTATAGTGCAGATGTGTCAGACATGCAGAGGTGTAGTGCAGATGTGTAGTGCATATGTGTAGTGCAGAGGTGTAGTGCAGATGTATAGTGCAGATGTGTCAGACATGCAGATGTGTAGTGCAGATGTGTAGTGCAGAGGTGTAGTGCAGAGGTGTAGTGCAGATGTGTAGTGCAGATGTATAGTGCAGATGTGTCAGACATGCAGATGTGTAGTGCAGAGGTGTAGTGCGGATTTGTAGTGCAGATGTGTAGTGCAGATGTATAGTGCAGATGTGTAGTGCAGATGTGTAGTGCAGATGTGTAGTGCAGATATGTCGGATGTGCAGATGTGTAGTGCAGATGTGTAGTGCAGATGTGTCAGATGTGCAGATGTGTAGTGCAGATGTGTAGAGCAGATGTGTAGTGCAGATGTGTAGTGCAGATGTGTAGTGCAGATGTGTAGTGCAGATATGTCGGATGTGCAGATGTGTAGTGCAGATGTGTAGTGCAGATGTGTCAGACGTGCAGATGTGTAGAGCAGATGTGTAGTGCAGAGGTGTAGTGCAGATGTGTAGTGCAGATGTGTCAGACGTGCAGATGTGTAGAGCAGATGTGTAGTGCAGATGTGTAGTGCAGATGTGTAGTGCAGATGTGTAGAGCAGATGTGTAGTGCAGATGTGTATTGCAGATGTGTATTGCAGATGTGTAGTGCAGATGTGTAGTGCAGATGTGTCGGATGTGCAGATGTATAGTGCAGATGTGTAGAGCAGATGTGTAGTGCAGATGTGTATTGCAGATGTGTATTGCAGATGTGTAGTGCAGATGTGTAGTGCAGATGTGTAGTGCAGATGTGTAGTGCAGATGTGTAGTGCAGATGTGTATTGCAGATGTGTATTGCAGATGTGTAGTGCAGATGTGTAGTGCAGATGTGTATTGCAGATGTGTAGAGCAGATGTGTAGTGCAGATGTGTAGAGCAGATGTGTAGTGCAGATGTGTCAGACGTGCAGATGTGTAGAGCAGATGTGTAGTGCAGATGTGTAGTGCAGATGTGTAGTGCAGATGTGTAGTGCAGATGTGTAGTGCAGATGTGTAGAGCAGATGTGTAGTGCAGATGTGTATTGCAGATGTGTATTGCAGATGTGTAGTGCAGATGTGTAGTGCAGATGTGTCGGATGTGCAGATGTGTAGTGCAGATGTGTAGTGCAGATGTGTAGTGCAGATGTGTCGGATGTGCAGATGTGTAGTGCAGATGTGTAGTGCAGATGTGTCGGATGTGCAGATGTGTAGTGCAGATGTGTAGTGCAGATGTATAGTGCAGATGTGTCGGATGTGCAGATGTGTAGTGCAGATGTGTAGTGCAGATGTGTAGTGCAGATGTATAGTGCAGATGTGTCAGATGTGCAGATGTGTAGTGCAGATGTGTAGTGCAGATGTGTAGTACAGATGTGCAGATGTGTAGTGCAGATGTGTAGTGCAGATGTGTCGGATGTGCAGATGTGTAGTGCAGATGTATAGTGCAGATGTGTCGGATGTGCAGATGTGTAGTGCAGATGTGTAGTGCAGATGTGTAGTGCAGATGTATAGTGCAGATGTGTCAGATGTGCAGATGTGTAGTGCAGATGTGTAGTGCAGATGTGTAGTGCAGATGTGTAGTACAGATGTGCAGATGTGTAGTGCCGATGTGTAGTGCAGATGTGTAGTGCAGATGTGTAGTGCAGATGTGTCAGACATGCAGATGTGTCAGATGTGCAAATATGTAGTGCAGATGTGTAGTGCAGATGTGTAGTGTAGATGTCTAGTGCAGATGTGTAGTGCAGATGTGTAGTGCAGATGTGTAGTGTAGATGTCTAGTGCAGATGTGTAGTGCAGATGTGTCAGATGTGCAGATGTGTAGTGCAGATGTGTAGTGCAGATGTCTAGTGCAGATGTGTAGTGCAGATGTGTCAGATGTGCAGATGTGTAGTGCAGATGTGTAGTGCAGATGTGTAGTGCAGATGTGTAGTGCAGATGTGTAGTGCAGATGTGTAGTGCAGATGTGTAGTGCAGATGTGTAGTGCAGATGTGTCAGATGTGCAGATGTGTAGTGCAGATGTGTAGTGCAGATGTGTATAAAAGCCAATGACGAAAGTCTAAACGCGTATCAAAGAATCTGTGCTGAAAATACTTTTTTTCCTTATAGTGGATTTAAAGTTATAGTTCACAGCAAGACACACAAAAAATCTTTTACTAATTCAAACTTAACCTTTGCTTGAAAACAATCTTTCTTTAAAAAATAATGATATTGGTTTGATGAAGGTTTACTGAGCATGATGCGAAACGTATAATTTAAAACGTTCAGTATGTGCACATATGTGAATGGACATCAACTGAGGATATCTAAAGTATTATGTATAATAATGACATAACCTTGGTTGATGGTTTCCTATTTGCTTTAAATGTTTGAATGTCATTGCATTAGATCAAAACAAACGAGTATTTTCTCAGTCTTTTATTAAGAAAATAGCCTTCTCTTTTTACTTCATCTGACATTCAGACATTTACAATGACTCAAGTATCCGAATACTGGGGATTTCTCCTCTCATTGACATTGTTAGATCTCATCATCATCCTCATCATCATCATCATCATCACCTTCATCATCATCATCTTCTTCATCATCATCAGTGTTTTGTTCCTCCTCCCACTTCCAGTCCTCGTCATGTCAGTGCACGAGCACGAGCACGCGCATCGCTGTTCCTGGATCCGAGATGATCATGTAAATCCAGGATCCTCCACGATGTAGAACATCTTTCCGGATGAGAAGCTCTTTCGCGGGTAAGACTGGGAACATCTGCATTAACATCTGCATTAACATCGGCTTATTCACATCGATCGACTGCGATACGCGCGAGGAAGAAGTTATTGGCTAAACTCGTCGCTATTAGAGATGACAGTGAGTGACTGGATGTCATATAGTGATGTCTGATGTGTGTCTGCATATAATGATATCGATCAGGATCATATGCTTCTGTAATGCTCAGCGCGCGAGTGACTGTGCGCGTGCCCGAGAGAGAGGCGTTTAACGGCGTTCAACTTTTCTCTCGTTATTCTATATTTACTCTGATTTAGTTCAGCTCTGCTGATGCACAGTCATTCCTTCAATATAACAAGCGTTATTTTGTGAGAAACACAAATATTCACAGCTAACAAAAATATGTTCTAGGAACGATCCCGTTATGGTATTTCTGAATGTTATCAGAAAATTATATTTTATGCAAAGGTTAGCAAAAGAATGAAAATAATTTTCCGTTTTATCATTTTACATGCATTATGTAAATGTTATTTTTTAAACGTTGAATGTTTTGAAACAAGTAGCTAATGTTTAAAAAAGGTTAGACCAACGTTTTTGTGGTAACGTTTTGAGAACGTTTTCTTGCATGAACTTCTCAGACTATTCTTACAAGTTAGTGATTTAAATTTTTCTTCCAGACTGGTAATAAAAAGGTAGATTTGTCTAATGTGAATCAGAAAAGAATTGTTTAGTTTACGCAGATGACGATGATCGAACGGTTTATTAATATTACTGGAAGAACGTTTGTTCATAACGTTGAGAGAACCATAACAAAACGTTTCCTGTTCGCTCGTTATCGCGCTTGTTACAAGGATACATATTGATAAAGTTTACATTTTTTCAGATGCAAATAAGTTACTACATAGAAATGTATTATTATTATTGATCTTCATTTATAGCCTATAGGCTATTATTAATGTGAAGTTAATTAACTGGTTAACTGTTCAATATTATGCTCAACGTAAAAGCATTTTTACTTATGGTTAATAATCGTAATAACCATTTTGAGACACAAGAGGATGCAATTAGTAATTAGTGTGAAGATCCATATTACCCGTCCATCTGGGAACTCACATTTACATGTTGGGAAGTCGTAATTACGACATCATATGCTTTCGAATCATTTGTTTAGAGCAAAATGGCAATGTACCTTTTTTCTGTAGCAAAAAGATTTCCAGAGTTTCCCACTCGTAATTATGACATAGTGATAGATATAACTGTGATATTATGCATGCTTATGTAGTGAGATGCATTTATTATATGCATTATACACTGAATTGATGCTTGCACGCATATTTAAAATCAGGAATAACTTGTCAACAGTATCACTCACAAAAAAACAAACAATATACATGTCTTTTTCCAGACAGCTCCAGCTAATGCACATCCTAAAATAAAAAACAATCAATGCTTCTATGAAATAAGTGTCTCTGTCACCTGTAATGCGGGACTGAAGCCATCATACTATCTTTTATATACTAGACCGTCACTGTCCTCATAACATCCCGTGTGGCTGAAGCAGAACAGTAGCACTGAAGCAGTGGCGTTTGTCTCATGTAACACTCGTGTAATCATGCATATCGCTTGTTCTGGCTTTATTATAAGTACAGTGGGCAGTGGTTACCATGCAGTTATATCTGAACCCTCCGCAATATGAGATGGACAGATCCAGACACTGTTTAGTTTCTTCTGGCTTCAGATTTTACATTGTGCATCAAGTGGCGATGCAGATTTTTGTTTGCACAAAAGTAAAGAAAAAATGGCAAACATTGAAATGCACTGGTATTTTAACGAACTGCAATATGCATAATTTTTAAAACAACGTAGGTCGAATGACATATCCATTTTTAGTTTTTAATATTAAGTGCATGTGTTCAAGTTAGGAAAGACCAAAAACTTGCTGTAAAATTGTGATATTATGCACGCTTCTGTATTTATTATATGCATTATATGCTGAATTGATGCTTGCATGCATATTTCAAATCTGGAAAAACTTGTCAACAGTATCGTAAATTCTGATGCTTTAGCTTAATTTGCAAAAACATATACACAAAAACAATATATGTCTTCTTTCAGGCGGTCCAGCTAATGGGAATGCACATTCAAGCATAAACTAATAAGCAATGCTTCTATGAGATAAGTGTCTCTGTCAGGCGGGACTGAAGCCATCCTACTATCTTTTTTATAGTAGTGGACAACACAGCTTTTTGTGCACAAAAGTAAAGAAAAAATGGCAAACATTAAAATGCACTAGTATTTTAATGAACTGCAATATGCATAATTCCTAAAACAACATAGTAGAATGACATAATCCATTTTAGTTTTTAATATTTCAGTGCATGTGTTCAAGTTTGGATGCACTGCACCTAATGATATCAACAACAAAAGTTTGTCCTTTTTTTAAATAATTTAATTTGCGGTGTGATTTTGATATTGTGCATGCTTATGTTATGAGTTGCATGATTTACTGTGTTTTATTGTGTTTTCTCTCCTCAGATGACGGCACGCATCTCTCCATCGTCATGAACATGCATATGTGGATATCAGCCATATGGACCTTCGCCACAGTTTTCAGCTTGATTGAGATGTTTGATATTTACGGGGATATATGTGGAGGCCTGTGTGTGTGTGAAGAAAGAGAGGGTGTTTTCACCGCCAGCTGTGAGAACAGAGGGATTAACAGTCTGTCGGAGGTGATGCCTTTACACTTCACTTCATATCATCTTCTGCTCACAGGGAACCTGCTAAAGAAAGTCTCACTCAACGACTTTGTTCAGTACGAAGGACTCAGTATTTTACATCTAGGCAACAATGATATATCAGAGATCGAAGGTGGAGCATTTAACGGTCTTCAGGGATTAAAGCGACTGCATCTGAACAATAACAAAATCGAAGCGTTGAAGGATGACACGTTCCTCGGACTTGAAAGCCTAGAGTACCTGCAGATTGACTATAATTACATCAGCCACATTGAACCGAAAGCCTTGAGCGTTTTACGTCACTTAGAGGTGCTCATCCTCAATGACAACCTTCTCTCCGCTCTGCCCAACAACATCTTTCAGTTCCTTCCATTAACGCATCTCGATTTAAGAGGCAATCAGCTGAAAGTGCTTCCCTATAGCGGGCTCCTGGAACACTTGAGTCGCGTCGTGGAGCTGCAGCTCGAGGAAAACCCCTGGAACTGCTCCTGCGAGCTCATTGCACTGAAAGCCTGGCTTGAAAGCATCTCCTACACGGCGTTAGTTGGAGATGTTGTTTGCGAGACGCCGTTTCGACTTCACGGTCGAGACGTAGACGAGATCTCCAAGCAGGAGCTGTGTCCTCTGAGAGCGATCGCTGAGTACGACGTGCGCGCAGAACCGGCTCACGTCGGCCAGATCCTCTATAAAACCCCACCGGCGACTTCAGTCCCGGGCTTCGCCTCCTCAGTCCTGCGCTCCACTAAATCCAGCCGATTCCCAGGAAAGCTCCGCGTTAGACCGACTCCTCGCTCCACTAGCAAGCCGCAGAACTACGGCCCGATGTTAGCCTTCCAGACGAAGTCCCCGGTTCCCCTCGACTGCCCGAACGCTTGCTCCTGCAATCTGCAGATCTCAGACCTCGGCTTGAACGTGAACTGCCAGGAGAGGAAGATCGAAAGCATCTCGGATCTCAATCCCAAGCCGTACAATCCCAAAAAGATGTATTTAACGGGGAACTACATCTCCGCGGTGTGCAGCTCTGACTTTAACGGCGCGACCGGACTTGATTTGCTCCACTTGGGAAACAATCGCGTATCCGTCGTTCATGATCGGACGTTCAGCCAGCTTATACATTTAAGACGATTGTACTTAAACGGGAACTTAATCGAGCGCCTCTCCGAGGACATGTTCTATGGGCTGCAAAGCTTGCAGTTTTTATATTTGGAGTATAACGTGATTCGGGAGATTGCGAACGGTGCTTTTCAACAGGTTCCCAATCTTCAGCTTCTGTTCCTCAATAACAACCTCCTCAAGACTCTTCCCCCGGCCGTCTTCCACGGGTTAAACCTCGCACGAGTGAATCTGCGCAACAACCACTTCCGGAGTCTCCCGGTCGCCGGCGTCCTGGAGGACCTGGCGGATCTGGTGCAGATCGACCTCTTCCAGAACCCGTGGGATTGCTCGTGTGTCGCAGTGGAGATGCGGAGCTGGTTGGAGAAACTCGGCGCCGGGATCGTTCTAAACTCCGTCGCGTGCGAATCTCCAGCGAGGCTCTCGGGCGAAGACATGCGCTTCATCCGCTCTTATCAACTGTGCCCGGAAACCTCAAACGTTCAGTCTTCCGTAGCGTCGCCTTCGGAGGAATCCGTTCCCGGGAGCACCATCACTTTAGAAACTCTGGATTATGACGTGCAGAATCCCGCGGTTCCACTATCAGTGCTGATTCTCGCCTTGCTGATGCTCTTTATATTATCCGTGTTTGTCGCCGCTGGGCTTTTCGCTGTTATAATGAAGCGCCGGAAGAAGTCGGAGCGGTTAGCTTCGGTAAACGCCGGTGTGATTTATACGGATAAGACTAGATCGTCGGCGAGCCACATGTACGAGTTCATCCCGCCGGCAGCCGAGAGCCTAGCGAAGAATCACGCCGAGGGAAACGCTGTTGAGAGATACAGGGACTTCGAAGAACTCAGAGTTCTGGCGTCAAACTCGGATGATGAAGTCCGGAGCAGATCCGAGTTCAGCGCGGGAACGCCGGATACGCTAAACACACACTCGCTTCTGGACGATAACTACTTTTACCGGGAGATCTTGGCCAGGGACCAGCCGGGCTCGTACAGGGGGAGTTTAGCATGCAAGCATCAGTACTCGGATCATCAGTACTCGAGTCCCGAGCGGGTCCGGGATCAGTTCTCGAGTCCCGAGCGGGTCCAGCAAACCGTGATGTTCTGCTCCCCGCCGGCCGCCGTCTACATCGAGCCCAGCCGCAGCCAGTACTGGGAGCTCAAGGCCAAGCTGCACTTCGAGCCCGACTATCTGGAGGTCCATGAGAAAAGGACAACTTTCACTCAGTTCTGAAATATATGTATTTGTCTTCATTTTCTTTAAAAAAAAAAAAAATTGGGGAGAAAACATGTTTTCTGAGAGATATTAGCATGAATCTTGTGCACCTCAAAGTTCAAAAGAAAGAAAAGTTGTTATTTTGATATTTTGACGATTTTATATTTATAATGATTTTCATTTTATTTATATTTTAATTATATTTTGCCTATATTTATTACTATTATTTATATTTACTTTGTTTGATTGCATTGTGACATTATTTACATCGTGAAATTCCCTCAATTTCTATTGTCAATCAAGTTCATATTAATGTGGAAACAAACTATTATTTAAATGGTAAATTTAAAATAGTTATACATCATAGTAGTATTTCACGTACTGCTTTTAATGCACTGGAATTTTTTAAAACTTAAATTCTAATATTATTATAATAATATATATACTTAATAATAATATAATACTTAAACTATTATATTATTATGATATATATATATATATATATATATATATATATATATATATATATATATATATATATATATATATATATATATATATATATAAATTATATTAACCTCCTGCTCGTTTGTTGGTCACAAATGTTTTTTTTTATTATTTCAATGAAATGATTGTACTATATTTTAATTCGATAATGTTTTTTATTTAAAAAAAAAATATTTTTAGGGGATTTTATGGTACTAAATTATATTTATAAAGTAGTTATAATCCATTTATTCACATTTTGAACTTAAACTGTGGTAAATCTTGAATGCTTTGGATCACAGACTGAAGTTTGGTCTCCTTTTAAAGACAACATCGGCAGATTATTGCTAAAGTGAAAAAAGTGAACTTAAAGTTATAAAAATGTTATGAAAAATGCACAAAAATACTATTTTCAGTTTTTATATGAAATATATTTTTTCCAAAATACGTTTCACACGAAAATTTAGAGAAAATGAAAACCATAAATTTAAACAAGCTGTGCTCCAAATTTGAGGTTGATATCTCAAAAAATATGCTTTTAAAAAACGTAACATTTTGGTCAAAAATGAGTGACAGCACCGTAGGGTTTCAAGTTCTCATTTACCAATATTTTGAAAAATTGCTCAAATTATTTGTAAATTAAAGTCATTGTAAAAATATGTTGCCATAACTTATTGATTGTATTATTATTACATGAAATATATCATTCAATTATTTAAAAAAATTATATTAATTAATAGAAATATTATTATAAATAATAATATATATATATAAAAAAATAATAAAAAACGTAAAACTCTCACCATAGAACAAATCTTAATGATCCATAAAATATCTTTTTTCATTTTTGCTTTTAAATTTTGGGGTGTTTTTGTGAGATTCACACCATATTCTCTCATGCATATCTTATGCAAAAGTGTTATTATATACTTCAGTATCATGAGTTTAATACATTGTTAGGTCGATGGATGATTTCTGTGTGCGAATATGAAAGTGACAAGTAAGTTATTTATTATTTCGAAGCACCTGTGACCAAAAGGGACAATCGGTTTCGTTGTGTTGTTCTTATGTGTGTATGTACACATTCTTTCATAAATCATACTGGTGTACTTGCATATATCGATTCTGGAGATCTTTGCACTTTTTTTGGTGAAATTATATTAAGAAGATTTTTGTAACATTTATATTGACAGTCCTGCCAGGTCAGTCACTTTTCAGATTTAAGTATGCTGGGAAAAGGGTGAAGTGTGTTTTTACTGAGTTCTTTCCGAGTATGTACATGATCTAAAGGGCATATGCATTGAAAGCACAAAGTGTCCAGTATTTACCCTACAGTTGCTGTGCAATATTGTATCTCCCTTTAAGTGTGTGGCGTTGCTGAGGATCTGGCGAGAGCCGGCGACGACAGGGACCGCGAGCCAGAACCCTTCAGCTTCGGTTCTGATGTGTGACTCAGTGAAGGGAACAACAGCACAGCCTCTTCACACACGGGGTTGTTATTCAGCAAATGCCAATGAAAATTTGATGCAGGGCTTCAGGCGAGAGAGTCTGGAGAGATCGTTATGCAAAAACACTGTTTCTTCTCATTTCTGTAAAATACTGGAATTGTTGACAATTATTTCATGCTTTTTTTAAAGTCGCTTTCATGACTATATTGTGTGACTATATGTGCAAATTGAATTAATCTGTTTTTGCACTGAAGTTTTGTCTTCAGCATCCATATGTTCCTAAATAAACCTCTGAATAATTGACAGATAACATATGGCTGTTTGCTTCAACCGGTGAAATATTGCACATATTTCAGCTCATTTGTGCAGATCCTGGGAAAAAAGTCCAATGTCTGGTACATCTAATGGCTCAAAATAAGCTTGCATTATAAATGTGCACTTCAAGACTCTGAAAACACAAGAGCAGAATGACAAATATGTGACTTTTATCCAGAATTTCCGGCTTTTTTGGTTTGCTTATTCACATGATCTTTTCAATATGTTGATGAGGAATGAAGCGTGAAGAAACAGCCCCGGTCTCTGTAACCCGAGGCTGGGTCAGGGTTTCGTCTCTGTAACCCGAGGCTGAGTCAGGGTTTCGTCTCTCTAACCCGAGGCTGGGTCAGGGTTTCGTCTCTCTAACCCGAGGCTGGGTCAGGGTTTCGTCTCTGTAACCTGAGGCTGGGTCAGGGTTTCGTCTCTGTAACCTGAGGCTGGGTCAGGGTTTCGTCTCTCTAACCCGAGGCTGGGTCCGGGTTTCGTCTCTCTAACCCGAGGCTGGGTCAGGGTTTCGTCTCTGTAACCCGAGGCTGGGTCAGGGTTTCGTCTCTGTAACCTGAGGCTGGGTCAGGGTCTCGTCTCTCTAACCTGAGGCTGGGTCAGGGTTTCGTCTCTCTAACCCGAGGCTGCGTCAGGGTTTCGTCTCTGTAACCCGAGGCTGGGTCAGGGTTTTGTCTCTGTAACCTGAGGCTGGGTCAGGGTTTCGTCTCTCTAACCCGAGGCTGCGTCAGGGTTTCGTCTCTGTAACCCGAGGCTGGGTCAGGGTTTTGTCTCTGTAACCTGAGGCTGGGTCAGGGTTTCGTCTCTGTAACCCGAGGCTGGGTCAGGGTTTCGTCTCTGTAACCCGAGGCTGGGTCAGGGTTTCTGAGCCGGTGGCGATGCGGTTTCTTTAGTAAAAGTGCTTCAGATATCGAGTATTGGAGTCGTCGTTCTCCCGCTGCGTCTTCATGCCATCCAGAGATTAATGCATTTCAGAATTATCACACGAACTGCGGACACTGAACTCACAGTAGCCGTGTTCTCTTACAAGAGGTTCTCTCGTATTGCGTAAGTTTAGCTTACGCTACGGGAAAGATTAATCTTCTCGAGATACTGAAGCCAAACAATTATCCTTAATTTTGTATTCCTTGTCAACGCAGTGCAGCAGCTAGCAGACCTAGAGCAGGCCATCTCGCGTGCTCATTGGGTGCCCTGCGGGAAACTGCTGCAGCCTACCAGTGAGCCCGGCGTGACGTCACGCCCGATGAAGGGCGCCCGCTCCTTCATAGCGTCACAGCCCGCCAGAATGGCCGCGGCTTAGCGTATAACACTAGGGGCTGTAGCCTGACTTCCCTGATTTTCGTCTCTTCAGCGAGCTCTTCGCATCGCTGGATCTGAGAGAAGCCACCGCCGCCGTCGAACAGCGGACAGCCAGCTTAGGACAGCGCTGAGGAAGCCGGCCATCTTCGCCACCTTCAGCCATCCGTGCGAGCTACGCTATACGGCGACGTATCCTTTACCTTGCTAAAACCTATTCTAAAACCTATTCTAAAAGAGCAGCGAGTGTCTTTTTTAAGACGCCTCGCACTTCCGGCTGTGAAGCGCTTCCGCTGTCGACCCTGCGGGCTAGACTCGAAGCCTTCAACACCCCCCGCCTCTCCTCACCGACGCGCAGCTCCCGCTCACGAGCCTCACTGCCGTCGCATCTGAGAATGAGGCCGAGGGACACGTACGAGCACGCGGCTAGCTCCCTTTACGGTACAAGAGAGCTACCCGCCCTCGTGTCCCCGTTCGCGCGTCATGCAGAGCCCTCTCGAGCTCTCTGCATGACCCGGACGGGCATCATCTGTGTTACATGTAGGTCCCGTGCCCACTACTCGTGCGCGCGCCCTCGTACAAACACTGTTCCAGTTCTGCTCGACCACCGAGCACGCGGCTAGCTCTCTTTACGTTACAAGAGAGCTACCCCGCCCTCGCGTCCCCGTTCGCGCGTCATGCAGAGCCCTCTCGAGCTCTCTGCATGACCCGGACGGGCCTGCGCGCCGCCGTCGAAATGTCTCGCCCTGTCAGTCCCCTTAGATAAGGCTACTGTAGCGGTGTATTTGGCAGCCAACGAGCCGGTAATGCAACCCGCTCGCCTGCACACATCCGCCGTTCTCGCGGCGACCCAGAGAAATCTCAAGTGATATAATGTCAGATTAAGAATGTAAGTTACGTGCCCGCTCACGAGCGCTCACGCTTACTAACAGACACTTCGCCTCCGAAAAGACGTGTGTGTCCCGCTGCGGCCGGACCGCCGTCAAAGTTTATTCCCTGTCAGTCCCCTTCAAACAGGCTACTGCAGTGGTTCAATTAGCAGCCAACGAGCCGGTTTGTTGACCCTCTCGCCTGTACACAAACGCCGTTTTCACGGCGACCCAGAAAAATCTCAAAAAGAGTATTTAATGTCTGGTCCGGCTCATGCCGTCGGTGTTGTAAGTGTAGTGAAAGTGCCCACGCCCCAGTGTTCACCCCTACACATAAGCACTCCGAACCTCGCAGAGCACACTCTCATAAAGCGCAGAAAAGCCGCTCGAGTGTTGAATGTAAGAAATGTGTCCACAAGTCTGTGGCCACTATCTGCCCGCTCTGTTACACGATCAAGAAAGCAGGTTATGAATGTAAGTCTCGTGCCCACCAGAGTGCGTTCACGCTTGCTAACACAAACCTCCCCCCGGGCTCCCCCCGGGCTTAAGTGTTATCACAAAACGCAAGGCATTAATAAAACGCTCCCCATCCATTATGATCGGGGCGTCCAACACACTTGTAAGTCTAGTGCCCGCGCACACGCGCTCACGCTTACAGGAAGCTTTTCCGCCCGGAGCGTTGCTCGCGCGTCAAAGAGTGAAAAAAGAATGTTCCCCATCCCTTATGATTGGGACATCTCACATAAATCAGCCGGTCTCGGCTTTCAGCGAGCAGCCATTGCCCAGAACCGAGAGCGCGCGCGCCACGCTTTCGGCTCCGGGTCAGTGACCATGACGGCCCGTTTATCGACACAGCGCGCGCCGTGTTCGCCACCTAGCCGCATCTTTCCAGAAGGGCAGCTTTCTCCCTTTGAAAACATTTCAAAGGATGTTGGGCTGTATGGCATCAGCTGCAGCGGTGCTCCAGCTGGGCCTACTGCGCATGCGCCTGCTCCAACGCTGGTTGAATGCTCGCGTGTCCCGCCGAGCCTGGGTGTCTGGCGGCCAGAAAATCAGAGTGACTCAGGCCTGCATAGCAGCTCTGCAGCCCTGGTTAGTGGCCGACTGGTACCAGCAGGGAGTAATGATGGGAACCATCTCTTATCGTAAAGTCATCTCGACAGACGCGTCCAACTCGGGTTGGGGCGCGCTGTTCGAGGGCAGACCGGCCTTTGGCCAGTGGTCAGACCAGGAGAAGGGTTTTCACATAATCTGTCTGGAAATGATAGCGGTCGAGAACGCGCTGAAGTGCTTCCTCCCGTTCATACAGGACCAGCATGTTCTTGTCCGCTCGGACAACATGTCTGTGGTATCCTATGTAAACCGTCAGGGCGGTGTCAGATCCAGAAATCTCTGCAATCTGACGTAATGCCTCCTTATTTGGTCTCAGATGCACCTGCGCTCGCTGAGGGCGGCGCATGTGCCTGGCCATTTGAACGACGGCCCAGACAAACTGTCCAGGGACAATGTTCCCCCAGGGGAATGGTCCCTGCACCCCAAACGGTCCAGAAACTGTGGCGCCTATTCGGCAGAGCGGAAGTCGACCTATTTGCGTCAAAAGACAACGCTCAATGCCCGACGGTCTTTTCGAAGGACGAGGACGCGCTGGCCCAGGTTTGGCCCAACCTCCCGCTATATGCTTTCCCTCCGGTCTCTCTGTTGCCACAGGTGATCAAGAGAATCAGGGAAACGCGCCACTCGGTGCTCCTCATAGCCCCGCGTTGGGAGAATCAGATTTGGTTCCCGGAACTAGCACGGCTGTCACATACAGCTCCGTGGCCGAATCCGGTGAGGGCAGATCTCCTCTCTCAGGCTCGCGGCACGATCTGGCATCCCCATCCAGAGCGCTGGTCTCTGCATGCATGGTTGATCAACGGGTATTCGTTGCCCTGCCAGAAGGAGTGATGAACACGATCACGCAGTCTAGAGCCCCTTCCACGAGAAGGCTCTATGCGTCTAAATGGTCGGTGTTCTCTGGATGGTGCACCGACAGAGGTCTGGACCCGCGGACATGCGGGGTGGCACATCTGCTCACCTTCCTACAAGAGCTGTTGGATAAGGGAAGGTCCCCATCCACGCTCAATGTATACGTGGCGGCCGTGGCAGCGTTCGCAGAATCGACGCACGGCCAGTCATTGGGAAGACACGAGTTGGTCATCCGCTTCCTTAGAGGAGCTAGAAGGATGAATCCGCCGCGCCCCCCGTCGGTTCCCATGTGGGATCTTTCATTGGTCCTCGAGGCCCTGAAAGCTTTTCCATTTGAACCACTAGACTCCGTGGGGTTGAAATATCTATCACTGAAAACCGTCTTTCTGACGGCACTGTCGTCAGTAAAACGTGTAGGGGACCTGCATGTGCTGTCTGTCAGCGCGTCGTGTCTTGAGTTCGGACCGAATGACTCTAAAGTCATCCTCAGACCTAGACATGGCTATGTCCCTAAAGTGATGGGCACTCCATTCAGAGCGCAAGTTATTTCGTTGTCAGCTCTCCCAGCATCTGACAGCGAAGGTGAGGTGAATCTCCTCTGCCCTGTCAGAGCGCTGAGGTTTTACATTACGCGCTCCGCCTCCTTCAGGCGTTCGGAACAGCTTTTTATTTTGTTTGGTGGGCGCACCAAGGGTCTCGCCTCCTCGAAACAGAGCCTGTCCAGATGGATAGTAGACGCTATAGCGGCCGCTTACGCGTCAAAAGGTCTGCAATGCCCTCTGGGGATCAGGGCTCAGTCCACGAGAGCCGTGGCCTCTTTGTGGGCATGGTCCAGTGGAATTTCTATCCATGACATATGTGTAGCGGCGGGCTGGAGCTCCCCGTCTACCTTTGTCAGGTTTTATAACCTAGAAGTTCCTGCCTTGCAGGCTAAACTGTTGTCAGTCTGAAGGAGAGGTGTATTCTGCCCAGATCTCCTGCTCAGATCACTCTCACGTGACTCAGCTCTCCTGGTTGAGCTGCACTAGTAGGCTATGTGCCTATACAGACCGGCGCGCTGGTCTGTATTCCCTATGTGTGCTTATGTACAAGTGATGGCCCGCGTGGCTGGCCACCTTATTTTTTCCACTTATGGGGTTCCCCTGAAAGCTCGGGGTCTCATGTGGATGCTTGGCGCGCACGGCGTTGACAAAGTGTTCCCGTAGCGTAAGCTAAACTTACGCAATACAAGAGAACCTCTCGTAAGTGAACGATACTCAGCTACTAACGTAACCTCGGTTCTCTCTAGAGAGGGAACGAGTATTGCGTAACCGGCCGTGCTCGCGCCACGAGCGACTTCGCTTCAGTCGACGAAAACCAGGGAAGTCAGCCTACAGCCCCTAGTGTTATACGCTAAGCCACGCCCATTCTGGCGGGCTGTGACGCTATGAAGGCGCGGGCGCCCTTCATTGGGCGTGACATCACGCCGGGCTCACTGGTAGGCTGCAGCAGTTGCCCGCAGGGCAGCCAATGAGCACGCGAGATGGCCTGCTCTAGGTCTGCTAGCTGCTGCACTGCGTTGACAAGGAATACAAAATTAAGGATAATTTTTTGGTTTCAGTATCTTGAGAAGATGAATCTTTCCCGTAGCGTAAGCTAAACTTACGCAATACTCGTTCCCTCTCTAGAGAGAACCGAGGTTACGTTAGTAACCGAGTATCATTTCTAGGGTTGTCCCCGACTAAGGATTTACACATTCGAATCAGAATTTTCGAATCTTTTCATAGTCGACTGATAGTCGAATCATCTATGTGTGTGTGAATGTGTTGGGAGGGGCACGACACTAGGTAGTCAGCAGGAGGGCAGGGGCGTGGTAGCGGGGGGAAAAAGGGTACCGAGTACCCAGGGCCCGAGGCAGGGGGGGGGGGCCCTTAGAAGACGCCGAGCTGAAGTCAAAAGTCCGTCCACCCCCCCAACTCCCCCCCCCCCCCCCTCCGTTGGAGAAGTCGCCGCGCTCAAATCAAAAGTCCGTCTACGTATCTCTCTCATCCACCCCGATCCCCCCCCCCCCCCCCCCGTTGGAGAAGTCGCCGCGCTCAAATCAAAAGTCCGTCTACGTATCTCTCTCATCCACCCCAATCCCCCCCCCCCCCCCCGTTGGAGAAGTCGCCGCGCTCAAATCAAAAGTCCGTCTACGTATCTCTCTCATGATCGTCCCTTCCACCACTAGAGCGGAAAAGAACACACTGACTGCAGACAGGATTTGCATTTCACATTTTGCGAAATTAAATTAAATCGGCAAAATTGCCTGTGCTAGCATGCTTTCAGTGCAGCGCAACATCGACACAACGAAAAGCAAAAAAAAGCATTAATTTACAGAATTAAATTAGAACAGAATATACATTTCTTATAACAAAAAAATAAGTAAAAACGAAATAGTCAGAATCAAGTCACAGGGAGCATAATAAATGTGTGTAAAATGCCAAAGTGCAGGGGAACATATATATATATATAAAAAAAAAGTTAAATTAAGTAACCCTGAGTGATCAATAAATAAAATTAAAATAAATAAATTATAAAAACAACGAAAGTTTAGCCAGAATTGTGAACTTTCTCCTTTTAACTGCCAAAACAACAATAAACGCTAAACTGGCAGTTTTTTAGCTAAACATGTTCACAGCAAATTAAAATGAGAAACGGCTGAAATGTTTGAAAACACTTGTACCCTACCCGATCGAAAAAAATACAGTCTTTCACTCTGCTTGTGTGCGTTTGAGTCTTTTTAAGTTGTGTGCGAGGAAAACCAACTTGTTGACGTTGGCCGGCAGCAGTGCGCTCCTGATTTTACTGATAATAAATCCAGCCTTGGAGAAAATTCTTTCTGATGTGGTGGAAGTAGATGGGATGCTGTGTAATCTCTTTGCGGCCCTGGACAGCTTTGGGTATATCTCTCCTCATTCTTTTGCCACCATTCCAGTGGTCCTGTACTGCTTCTTGTAGTGTCCTTTAAATAAGCCCTCATTTCACTGTCCCCTGGCTGTTGCTCCTCTTCATCGCTGGACAACAGCATCGACATCACTTGGTCTTTCTCTTTTTCTTGTCTTGAAGGGCCTGCATTATCACGCTCCTCCACCAATTCACTGTCATCACCTACCTCCTGTACAGGCCTGGCAGCTAAACTCTCAGCCAGATTTTCCACCACAGCATACGCCTCATTCGTTTGCTCATCATCAGTGAAAAAGGAAAGCTTCTTAAAACGTGGGTCAAGAATTGCAGCCTTGATATAAATACTGCTCTCAAAAGACGGCCTTTAAGCTCCCATCGTCTGTCAATCTCCTCGGTCAGGGTAATCTTGAGGGTCTTAGTAACAGCGCTGTCGTCTTCATGTACCACCAAGTGTCGTTTCTTAATGTTCATAAGCATCGGAACAGTGGCAGACAGAGATGCGTTCATATCTTGTGACAAAAGCTCTGTCAGTTTGATCATTGGCTTGAGAACATTGACTATGTCCTCTGCCATTCTCCACTGGGATGTTGTGACCTCTAGATCACGGTCGGACCGTTTGCTGACACTTGAATCCGTCAGCACAGCTGAAACTGCACCCCTTTGTTCTAACAGGCGATCGAGCATAAGATAGACAGAATTCCATCGAGTGGCAACATCTTGTACAAGTTTATGCTCTGCAACATTCAGTTCTCTTTGTTTTTCTGCAAGTGCTGTGGTGGCCTTTGCGCTTTTTTTGAAGTGTGAAACAAGGCGCCTTGCAGCAGCAACAGTGCGACACACTGGATCTTTCTTTAATGCGCTGTTAATGCACAATTGCAGTGTATGCCCCGCACAACGGACTCCCTGTACAGTTCCCCACGATGGGTCTTGGGCCAGATGATTGGTGCATGCAACCATATTCGTTGCATTGTCATGGACAACAGAAACGATCTTAGTGCCTGGAATGTCCCAATCAGAAATGACTTCTTTCAGTGTTTGTGAAATATGTTCTGCTGTATGACTTTCCTCCATTTTTTTTGTTGCTAACACAAAATTTTCCAGTCGCCAGGCTTCAGTAATAAAGTGGGCTGTAACTGTAAGATATGCCTCCATTTGCAGCGACGTCCAAATATCTGTGGTGAGGCTGACTGCTTTGCAATTGTTTATTAACATGTAAACCTCCGCGCGTATGGACGCGTATTTCGCATCCACCGCATGCATAACCGTCTCTCTTTTGGGAACTGTGTATCCTGGCTCAAGTGTGCGCATTAATTCTTTAAAACCTTCACTGTCCACAACATTCACTGGCCTCATGTCGAGCGCAATAAACTCTGCAATTTTGTCCGTGATTTCTCTTTTCCTTTTCTCGGACAATGGCGGTCTCAAATCTAGCTTTCTTTGAGTTCGTTTTGGCGAAGCTCCGGTACTACTACTAGATGAACTGCTGTCGTTAGTCTGATACTGTGGGTGGATCTAGAAAAAAGACCAACATATTTTAAGTCCCAACATATGATATTGCTATTCGTAAATTAAAAGCCCCAGTTAAATGAAATAGGGAACCATCCTTATTGGAAGCTAAGAAACTTACCCGTTTTAAGTGGAAAGCCATATTTGTTGTTGATGAGTGGTAGGACATGAGCTGTTGGCACAACTTGCATTTTACTTTTTTTGGATCATCTTTTACCATTTCAAAGTGCATCCACACTTTAGATTTTTTTGTTCCAGACATTGTTAAGTAATTCCTGCCGTCAAGATGCTCCTCGTCTGTCACGGATCAGGGAAAGTGAAACTTAAATCTGTCACAGCGGTGGTTGGATTTATTCACACACACAAACGTTAAAAATATTTATTGAGCGCTTATTTCTTTTCACGTTTTTTTTACAGCATTATCATAATTAAAGGCTGTATATAACTTACTATAACCGTACAAAATCAGTAGTTCTGTGTGAAATTAGACATTGAGCACCCCCATATTGCCAAAATGGTATGATCCTCGTTTCATAAAACCCGCGAACGAAGATTCGACTGTGAGATCGGTGGTTGAATCAGGCTCCGCATATCGATGCATCGAATCTTCGACTATTCGGGGTCACCCCTAATCGTTTCCATCCAACTATTTTCATGCCAATTTGGGATATTGCTTAAAAAGAAATGCAGGATGGAAACGTGCAAAAAAATTTGTTGGAAACACATTTATCAAATAAATCCCATGATGTGCAACAATAACCTCATGTGACGCTAAACTCAGCGTCAGCTGTGATTGGATAACTGGAGTAACCAGTGGACCAATGGCGTTGCAGCGTCTCTAATGTATGTTTGGTGTTTCTGACAGTCGGAAGTGTGTGATCAGAATGATTGTGTTTAATTCCTCCAGAAGCGTCTCACACACACTGTTCCCGAACACCAGAACGCTAGAGAACACGACAGTGTTTATTGTGTTTCGTCTGACGCTCGACACACTCAACACACTCGACACACTCGACACACTCGACGCTCGACACACTCAACACACTCGACACACTCGACACACTCGACTCACTCGACACACTCGACACACTCGACACACTCGAAACACTCGACACACTCGACACACTCGACACACTCGACTCACTCGACACACTCGACACACTCGACACACTCGACACACTCGACACACTCGAAACACTCGACACACTCGACACACTCGACACACTCGACACACTCGAAACACTCGACACACTCGACACACTCGACACACTCGACTCACTCGACACACTCGACACACTCGACACACTCGAAACACTCGACACACTCGACACACTCGACACACTCGTTTATGATGGAGGGAAAACGTCTCAGGTTACGACTGTAACCTATGTTCCCTGAGAACAGGGAACGAGACAATACGTCAACGACGCTATGGGGAACGCCTCAGGCGTGACAGGTGTCTGAAATCACTATCAAATCACGTCAATCATATTGACCGGCGACAGCCCGTGAATCATTAGCGTGAATGATTAACGTGCGACCTGGAAGTATAAAAGGGCGCCTTGCAAACATGACAAATCACCTTATCGTCTGAAGGGACTGTACGGTAGGCAAGCACCGCGGCATGGCAGGGAGACGTATTGTCTCGTTCCCTGTTCTCAGGGAACATAGGTTACAGTCGTAACCTGAGACGTTCCCTTTCGAAGGGAACTCAACAATACGTCAACGACGCTATGGGGAACGATATACCAACGCCGCCATGCTAAGGGGAGTGCATGCCAAGTGGCAGTGACAACTGTCAGAACCAGCAACTTCAAATGAAACGCTAGAACCACTCACCCTCAGGTCACACTGGGCTGTCAGTGACAGCATTCCCTACGGTCATAGCCCAAGCTACAGCCTCACAGAAAAACCTTCATAAACATGGTTAAATGAAAGGTCTACCTGGGCCGGCTCCGGGCCTGGAACCTCAGCTTCCAATTAGAAGGGGTCCCTTCTAGGGAATGTGGCTAGGGAACCCAAGGGAACCCCAGCCAGTCACTATTCAGGGGAACGTACTCACCCCGAAATGCCACCAGGACGGCCTGACCTGGCGCCAGTACATAGACACTTAGTCAGGCCAAATCCTGTCTGTCTGAAGACAGAGCCTCTGGACAAATGCCTTAAGTAAGGCATCCAACCCGAGGGACTGCGAAGCTGGCAGTGAACCACTCGGCCCGGATCTCAGAGACGGGATATCCCGGAGAGTATGACTCAGCATAGTGCTTTTCGACCCTTGCTAGCGAGGGGAGTTTCTCTACTCGATCCACGGATCAACCCAGTGTCTGTGTTTCAAAACACTGAGGAGGCCTGTGAAGGCCTAAGGGCTGATCTAACTGGGAGGCCTCACGAGAGGCCTACGACCGTCTGACCAGACTCAGGAAGCCGCATGCTCATAGAGACCCTCGTGAGGGGAGCACAAGGCCTGCCTGGTAGGCAAACCAGGCTGTAGGCAGAAAAGGTTCCGGGAGGGAACCTTTAGCAGAGAATGAACACTTTAGCGAGCCAGGGCGCAAGCTCGCCTTCAGCAGCTGCCTATTAGGGCTAGCTGAAACTGATAGCAAGAGACCACTAGCTTCATAAACCCAGCACCACTAGGGAGCGTTACAGGGAGGCCCGGAGAGGCCTACTACCTGATCCTTTAGGGAGGCACGTGAGGCCTACTACCTGATAACCACAGTACGTGGGAACTCACCTTCAGGGAGGCCCGGTGAGGCCTGCTACCCTACGACCACAGTATGTGGGGAGCTCACCTTCAGGGAGGCCTGGAGAGGCCTACTACCTGGTAACCACAAACTGTGGGAACTCACCTTCAGGGAGGCCTGGTGAGGCCTACTACCTGACCGTTCTCAATCAAGGAGGCCTGGAGGAGCCTACTACCTGATAACCCCAGTATGTGAGATGCTCACCTTCAGAGAGGCCAAGAGAGGCCTACTACCTGATAACCACAGTACGTGGGAACTCCTCCTTCAGGGAGGCCCGGTGAGGCCTGCTACCTTACAACCACAGTATGTGGGGAGCTCACCTTCAGGGAGGCCTGGTGAGGCCTACTACCTGGTCACCACTATCTGTGGGAACTCACCTTCAGGGAGGCCTGGTGAGGCCTACTACCTGACCGTTCTCATTCAAGGAGGCCTGGAGGAGCCTACTACCTGATAATCACAGCATGTGGGAACTCACCTTCAGGGAGGCCTGGTGAGGCCTACTACCTGACAGCCAAAATATTTGGGAGCCCACATCCAGGGAGGCCCAGAGCGGCCTACTACCTGACAGCCACAAAATTTGGGAGCTCACATTCAGGGAGGCCCAGAGAGGCCTACTACCTGATAGCCAACGTAAGTGGGAATTCGCCTTCAGGGCGGCCGGGTGAGGCCTACTACCTGATAACCATCTTAAGTGGGAATTCACCTTCAGGGAGGCCTGAGTGGCCTACTACCTGCTAACCACTGGTAGCTTTGAGCCCTGAGTCCGGGTGAAAGTATAAGGTGGCCTGCTAAGGCCAGCCAGCTGGGGACTCGCCTATCAGGGAGGCCTGGTCGGGCCTACTAGCTAATAGCAAGTCATATTCTGCCATAAAGTACACTGTTGGAAACCATACTACACAGCATAATTCACTAATGGGCTTCCAGTAGCGCTATAAGGTATGTTCCACAATGTTGGGACTCACCTCCGAGGAGGCCTGTTTAAGGCCTACTACCCATCAGTGAGTCAACTGCCCGAACCACCAAGGCCAACCACGTAAAGTGAGCTGGCCTACAGTGCCCTCTGGGGGGCTGTCCAATCAAGGAGGCCTGCTGAGGCCTACTACCTAATGGCGCAGCCTTCGTTGGCAGAAAAACTGTTTACACAGCGCCTACAGCATCCTGGTGCCTAATCACATTGCCCATGGCAGTGTACTCCGCAAGAAAGCTAGCACCCTTAAAACAAGGGGAGTACAACATACGCCACTCTGCCTCAACGGAGGCCCCAGTTAGCCAGGGGCCTACCATCTATGCATGGGCGTCAGCTCAGGGCAATGCTCTGGCTTCAGGGGAGCGTACTTCGACCAAAGAAGAAGTGAAGCTTACTTCATACTCGACCCGAGCCATAGTGGTGCGAGGTGGGATAAAACAGAACTGGGAGTGAAGTGCTCAGACCTACCCTGTATCACAGGGGAATACTCACACCTCACCCTGAGGTTACCAGGGTGCGGGCCTGCCAGCGGCTCTAGGGGTGACAGAAATGTATCTGTGCCCAACCTAGGGGAGTGGGGCTTGAATGAAAGCCAACCACCTACAACCTAGCGCTCGAGCAGTAGCTCAGCGAGGTGAGTGAAGCCTAAACTGGCGGCCTAAATCTGTAGGCCAGTCCTGCATGGCAGGGTCGGGCAGGAAACCCAGTCTTCTTCGTGAAGCGAAAGACGGCCTAACCCTGCTCAATAAAGACATATATACCACGGAGGCCTGTTTGAGGCCTACCATGTCCTTACAAACCATCCTCAGCACCACGCTGCATTACTCTAGTCACCCCAGAATGCAGAGAAGGGGGCGGGCCTTGGCCTAACGACTCCCACGGGAGGAGGCTGTTTATACAGGGATGCTAGAAACCAACATTCACACAGTGAAGGGTCAGAGGAAGAAATGCTAAAATTTTTAGGAGAGCGCCTCTATTATCCCTGGCACAGCCTAGGCCAGCTACAGAGGCGGCCCTGGTAAGGGCCAGCCTGCAAGCATAGATCTATCTGAGGGCTCGGAGGAGCCACAGCCTTACTAAAGAATATAGTCTGTATTATTCCATACAAAGGGCTGCAGAATCGCTCAGCCTAATGAAAACCCAAACAGAGCTCAAGGGGCGACATACTCAGGAAGAAGTCAAACGGACCTGTGGGCCGGACATAAGATCTATCTGAAGCTCTAGCGTCAGTCAACACTCTAAGTAAAACAATTTAAAGAGAGAGACCAACCACTCTACCCTGAGGTGGCTAGCAGCCCGAAGGCTAACACAGTTACCGTTCTGGCCACCTAACGGGGAACTTCAGGGCCCTGATAATCCAATAAAGTTCTCTTACCTTATTACCTTGACATGACCCCATGACTCTATACAGGGAACGAGGTCTGTAGAGAGATACATTTCGGAATTTTAATTCACAAAAATTTACTCTTGAAAAGACCAGACAGCTCACCTGCGGCGTGCGGAGTGAAGACTCGCCAGATAGTTCTTTATGAACCTGGGGTCCACCACTTTACATGCCTGAAAGAGGCGTTTCTACTAACCAAGCCTAGGCGGGCCATTGGAACATCGTTCTTATCATAGGCCCAGCGCCAGGCCTGATGTAATGAACGTCTGGGGAGTCAGAAGAGAGGAGAGGGCTGGATTCTCTTTTTAATGAAGCCCTCCGGGGAGATTATCCATCAGCGACGCTGTATGCGCTTGTGCTGGATAACCTCCCTCAGATCCCTCTTCTAGCGGGAGTCACGCCTTTCCTGCGCCCTGTTCCTCCACAGAGGGGGCGCACGAGAGGCGACACTGGCTCTCTGGCCCTGTCTACGGTCCTCAGATCGTGAAGGGCCAGGCCCTCCCGCCTGCCTGGGCGTGGAACCGGATCTCAGCGGTATGTAGGTTTTTTCCTAAAAGCAGCTGAGCGCGCCTTCGCCTCCCTGAACTTCCCAAGCCCCGCCTCCACGGCGGGGCCAAAGAGTTCAGAGGGCGAAACCGACGAATCGAGGAGAAAGGCCTTCTCTTTCTCCTCAACGTCGGCCAGGTTTAACCAAAGCTGTCTCTCCGTGGCCACCATCGCCGCCATCGACCGACTGATCGTGGCAGCAGTTTGTTTGGTGGCCCGGAGCGCAAGAGCCGTGGTTCGGCGCGGCTCAGTAACTGCCTTAGGGGACAACCCTGCCCCCTGGTCGAGATCCTGCAGCAGGTCGGCCCGGTATGCCTGCAGCACCGCCATGGTGTGCAGGGAAGCACCAGCCTGAACTGCTGCCGTGTATGCTCTGCCATTCAAACGCGCTGTTGTCTTTAGCGGTTTGGATGGCAGAGTTGGAGCTCTCAGTGTCGACGCCTGCCCAGACACGAGATAGTTTGCAAACGACTCGTCAAATGGGCTGCATCGACACATACCCATGCTCTGCGATCCCATCAACATCAGCGAAATTAACCCGCTGATGTCAGTGAATACGGGCAGAGCATGGGCTCTTCCATGCCCTCTCGATCTCCGTGTGAAGATCAGGAAGGAATGGAAGGCTCACCTGAGCTGGTGGTGTATGGCCGGGGAGAAACCGATCGCCGAGCCTACCGCGAGCGGTCTCTCCTCTAGCGCGTTGCCATGGCAGCTACAGCCTGTTGGCGGCGCGCTCCACAACATCCACCAGACCTGCATACACGGGGCAGGGTGGCTGAGAGGGTTCAGGATCTACCTGATTATAAACCTCCTCAGCCATCTCCTGCTCGTCCTGAAGAGCAGCAACTGCAGGAAACCGTCGGTGAAAAATCCTCGTCATCGACCTGCAATTCGCCCTCGTCAGCCGTCGAATCATCTGAGAGGTTTACAGCACTCTCAAGATGATCGACGAGCTCTATCTGGAAGCCCATGATGCAAGTCGCCGCTCTGCCTCGGCACGAGCGGGACCATGAGAACCAGACGTTGAACCCCCTTCACTCGAGAAGAGGGCCAGACGAGAGCGAGCGTTTTAAGAGAAAAACGCTCACAGTTCACACAGAGGATTCCCTCGAGAATCTCCCGTGCGCGCTCTTCTCCCAGGCAAGAAAAGCACACTCGTGTGCTGTACATTTAATTTTCTTACCGTTTCATTGAATAGCGTTTTCAAATAGACAGTCCCTGAAGACGATGAGATGATTTGTCATGTTTGCAAGGCGCCCTTTTATACTTCCAGGTCGCACGTTAATCATTCACGCTAATGATTCACGGGCTGTCGCCGGTCAATATGATTGACGTGATTTGATAGTGATTTCAGACACCTGTCACGCCTGAGGCGTTCCCCATAGCGTCGTTGACGTATTGTTGAGTTCCCTTCGAAAGGGAACAGACCCTTTTCAGAAACTAACACTTTTATTACTCATACGTGCTTTTACGCATTTGTGCTCATTCACAGCTCTGTGTTTTTCTGCCACGGAATCAAACATAAAAATGGTAACTGAGACTTTATATCTCACATTTTTTACTTTTTTTCTCAGAATTATGAAATATAAACTAAAAATGTTGAGTTATAAAGTCACAATTGTGAGAAAAAAAAGTTTAAAGTCAAGTATGTTTTTTATTTTGTGTCCCGTGGCGGAAACGATCTTCCATTGGCCATGAGTTTGAGTTTCTTTTCCTTATGTGAAACGTGGAGTTTAGTTAGATTTGCTATAGTTTTTCCCCGTTTTCCCAGTTTTCCGAAGACCCGTGGCTGAAGAACGAGCCTCAGAGTTTGAGGAACGACAGCTTTATATCGCTGACGTTATTCCTGCTCAAACACCTGCAGATCTGCAGATCATATTCTGAAGAATGATATGAAGCATACAAGAAAGACTAAATATACAATTATTCAGTAAGTCTTAAATTCTCTTCACTCTATATTTATATTGTATCTTAAAGAAACAGTTCATTCCTGACAGAATTTACTCACCTGCCAGTCAAATTTACTGTTTTTTATGTAGCATTATCAATATTTTGATTTTGCTTTTATTGTTATATTTTCATTTTAGTGTAGGTTTTAATATTTTCTGTATATACTGTTTTTATAATGTGTAAAAAAATCAATTTAGCTTTATTTTTTGGAACTATTTTTCTTTTTATATATATATATGTGTGTATGTATGAGTGTGTGTGTGTGTGTGTGTGTGTGTGTGTGTGTGTGTGTGTGTGTGTGTGTGTGTGTGTGTGTGTGTGTGTGTGTGTGTGTTTGAATATTTCTTAACTAATTTTAGTACTTCACTTTTGATGTTTCCAGTTTTCATTATAAATTTAGTTTAGGTTTCCTTTTTCTTATGTGCTTTTGTCATTTTTTATGAGATTTTTCAATACAGCTTTATTTTTTGTTACTAATATTGTTTTAATACTTTTTTTAAAAAAATGTATTACTTAAACTTGTTTTAATTCAGTTTTTACCAAGGCTACATTTCTAATTTTTTTGTTTTTAAAGTTTGTTTCTCATCAAATATTTATATATATCTTTTTATTTCAGCTTCCTTTCAAAGAAATTTCTGCCAGGACCACAATCGTCAGATAAGATTGACAGTTAGCATACGTTATGATTAGCGGTGTGGAGCTGTTAGCATGGGTTAGCAATAACCCCTCAGGGGAAACATCATTTCAAATAAAATCATGGCTTTATTTCGTCCTTTAGTAAACGAGTATCAAGCCTCATCAGCATCAGCTCTTTTCTTTCTTTACGTACAGAAGCCCCGAGAGTTTGACATATAAACAGATTCTGGGCATGTATATGAATTAAAGTAGAATAGATTCTTCTATAGAGTTCACCAACAGTTGAAGCGCTTTCCTCATTAGCGAAGAGTGTGTTCCTCATTAAAAGCTCACCGCAGGCTCGAGGAGTCCAGCACCTCAGGCTCGGTTATCATTCATGTGGACGGAAGACGAAGCATGTGTTTCTGTCAGATTCAGCATCAGAACATCATCATCCGTCTGAAGATCTGTCGTTCCTCATCAGATCAGGGATCAACGTTTGATCAAATGTTTTCAGGAGTTCAAGCTTGTGTTTCATCTGAAACTGATGCACAGAAACACAAGCAAAACAGCTGAACTGTAAAAATACAAAATATAATATTGGAGGACAGAATTCACAGAAATGTAGGCGTGTAACAATATATCGCAATACAGAAATGCAACAATATGTATTGTGGATAGTTCAGCCAAAATAAAAATTACTGTGTGAGAAAATATTCAAGTTTTCAGAGTTTTACTGTCAGTACTACATTAAACGACTAT
The DNA here is from genome assembly GCF_051911475.1 of Siphateles boraxobius. Lineage (NCBI taxonomy): Eukaryota > Metazoa > Chordata > Actinopteri > Cypriniformes > Leuciscidae > Siphateles > Siphateles boraxobius. The sequence goes on along the minus strand of NW_027508813.1, from coordinate 114,985 downwards.
ATCTAATGTTTAATATGTATAATAACGCAATGGGGGATATTTGTGTTGATAATGCCAAATGTCTGATGTTACCAGTAAAAAGAGGCCAATATTATTTTAAATATACAAATCAGTGTCAGAGTACAAGCATATTCGTCTAAAATAGTTCAGTATTTTCATCTTCAGGATCATGAATATTGTTATTCTGGCGTCTCTGATGTTCTGCACTGGATTTATCAGCACCGAGTCCAAGCCTGTTCTTATTTACAATGTAAAACCAAAAGTAGCATTTTAATCAACAGTTCATTTTTTGATAACCTTTTATCATATGTCTTGGAGTATCGCAATAATCTCGTATTGTGAGTTCAGTATCGTGATATGTATCGAATCGTGACACGAGGGTCTTGTTACACATGATTATATGATGTTTGTAAATGTTCTCTTGGATTGCAGCCTTTGTGACAACTAGCCCCGGTCTCTTCTTTACACAATCCCTTCGAGTCCAGAGGTTCTGAGAAACCCGTCCAGCTCTTCGCAGTTTTCCGGGCTGGAAGCATCTCTGTGCAGACTGTGTGTGTTGAAGTGTTGAAGTGTCAGAGATGAGCGTCTCTCAGCGCTGGAAACCAGGCCAGATCTGGATTATATAAGCCCGAGGAGCAGATGACTGAGAGTTCACTGGAGGAGAAACTGCAGATCTGCTCTTTCCCATTCCCCATGTCAAATAACAGTCACTCGCAGGAGCCAATGGGAGACCAGCGATTTGCTTGACTCCGCCCCTCCTCTGCGGGACTATATTGTGTTGTGGTGCGAGACTTCAGATTCATGAGCCGCTTTAGGGGAATCACACTAGAATCACAGCAAAGTGCAGTAAACAGTTAAAATGAGTCCTATAATGCGCTTTTCACAAGATTTAAAATAAGTCTCTGATGTTCCCAGAGTGTGTATGTGACCTTTTAGCTCAAAATACCCCGCAGATATTTTTATAGCATTTTAAAATCGTCACTTTTTGAGGGTAAGAAAAAACGTGCCATTTTTGTGTGTGTCCCTTGAAATGCAAATGAGCTGCTGCTCCCGGCACAGTGTGTGTGTGTGTGTGTGTGTGTGTGTGTGTGTGTGTGTGTGTGTGTGTGTGTGTGTGTGTATGTGTGTGTGTGTGTGTGTGTGTGTGTGTGTTAGCAGCTCCGATGACCTCACACACACACACACACACCCTAAACATTTCAAAAACTTTTAGCCTTTTATGTTCAAGCCGGAGTCAGACAATGATGGAGAGACTCAAGAAGAAGTGACATCATGTAGAAGCAACAGGACATTTCTGAATGTTAGTTGATGAATTTATGTTGCATATGTGTAGATATCTTCTAGTCATTGATTAGCATATTCTGTCATGATAATCTTTAAATAGTGTCCCGGGGGCGGGGTTTATTCAAATCTTAGGGTTTGTAATTTTGCAGATGTTGTTTATGCTCAAACAGCAACATTACACACTAACTAAAGTTAAAAAGTGAAATCATAATCGTCCACCCCTTTAAATTATTTGCGCTACAAACACGTTTATTATTATGACAATATATTACAATAATACGATAAGAAATACCAGTTTGCAATATCAAGCAGCTGTTTCTAAAACTAAAAACAACTAGTGGATTCCAGCCAACCAGAACATTCGCTAATATTCCCATTAAGTTATAAAAACATTATTTCTGAACGTTCAAAACATCTAGTTTTTTAAATGTTTTTTCTTGGTTATGTGAACGTTGAGGGAACATTGTATCATACTTCAAACAGGACGGGAACGTTACCTTTGAATGTTCTATGAACATTCTGAAACGTTTTATAAAGTAACATTTAAAAAACGTCAGATGAATATGAATATCTGAACATGCAATATATATTAAAAGAAAAATCAGAATCTCTCATTTGGAATATTTTATGCTTCATGCATTGTTTTTATCAACACTTGAATCTGGAGAAGTTTCATAAAAAGCCACAGAAAGCTGATAAAATCGTGTTTTGGTCTCAGTCTTGATGAGATTCAGAGATGGAGTCGATCGAGTCCATCAACACCTCAAAGCTTCAGTCGTTTCCTCTTCATGTGTTCAACATTGCAGTCAGTAACGTTACGCAGTTTTGATTTATATGCTGTTGAATGGTGTTATTTTACATGTGCGTCAGCAATGCTTCTATCGCTTCTTCTTGACCTGTGTTTGATGAGGAGATTCGGCACTCTTTCAGAAGATGTGTAATAGATGTGTAATAGATGTGTAATAGATGTGTAATACAGTGAAAAAAATTCCATCCATGGCAAGGAAAGAGTTAAAGACCAGATAACTTTGAACATATGTTCTATTAATGTTACAGGAAGAGCGTTTGTTCATAACTTTGAGAAAAGCTTTGCAGAACGTTCTGAAAATGTAGCTTGAGTTGTTTGTCAGAATAAGCCTGTGTGCATGAATGATTTACTTAGAGTCATGCATCAAGCCTCCAGGACTTCAGAAATAACACTGTCCTCAACACACAAAATAACTTGCATAATTCAGAAGTCGTCTACCTCAGCCTCTGATAATAATGCACGGCTAAACGCTTGCTTAATGAAACCGCTGCATACATGCGGATGTCAGTCTGCATTATGAGGGATATGTGGAGTTGTTTTTCAGTAGCTTTGAGCATCGGCTGCATGCTGTTCTGACATTTCATCAGCTGGACAGTGGCGGAAAACATTTTGTCCTCATTTTCTCTCTCTTATTGACGTGTGGTGTAAGAAGCCGTTGGAACGCACACAGACTTGCATTAAAAACAGCAGCATGAGATGGAAGGATCTGAACAGAAGGCGCATTAATTCATGCAACACCACTGTAAACTTACAGTGTGTATGTCAGGTTAAATTTGTAATTATGATTAACACAAAATAGTTAGGGGAAATACACGTTTGACAAGTTGATGTATTGTTTTGTATGTTTTTGATACCTAAAGGCAGAATATAAGATGAAAAAGTTTGTTATTTTCAGTACTCACTTAAAACTGCTCCTCCCCCAAACGAATCGCTTGACGTCATAAGAGGGAGACGTCTCCCCAGGTCGCTGAGAAAGTGAGTTTGTGAGCTGTGTTGATAATTGTACGAGTTATAGAGTGAGATAAATAGTGATTAGTGAATTTTTTTTAGAATTTCACGATGGTGAATTACTGCGTTTGTGCTGGGTGCAAAATAGTCTTGGATACCAAAGCAGCACAGAAGTCAGCGCGTTTGGTCCGAACAAAGTTGACCCAGGCATGGAACACAGACCTGCTTTTTGGGTTAGGGTTAGGTTTTAATGGACCGTCACAGAGTGTTGACTGTGTTCCATGCCTGGGTCAACTTTGTTCGGACCAAACGCGCTGACTTCTGTGCTGCTTTGGTATCCAAGACTTCGGTCATTTGCAGTGCTCATTTCACTGAGAAGGACTACGCTGTTGAAGATCTCATGAGTTATAAAATGGGATTTAAAACCCGAGTGAGACTGGTAGCTGATGCGGTGCCTACGGTGTATGCACCCACCTCTCTGCAGCACATGCTCTCTACAGCTGAGGCCATGGGCTGGCAATGCCCACATAGACACCTATGAATCAAAGCGATAAGGTATGTTTTTATGTTTCCACTGTTCGATCGCGACCGCGCCTCTCTCTCTCACACACACACACACACACACACACACACACACACACACACACACACACACACACACACACACACACACACACACACACATACTCACTCACTCACTCACACACACACACACACACACACACACACACACACACACACACACACACGCACACACACACACACACACACACACACAAACAAACACACAAACCCACACACACACACACACCAACCAACATATTCCAGCATTGCAATCTTGACATCGCAGCCTGTTCATTATAGCCACGGAGCTTCAGAGCTAAGGCGGAGCTACAGATTAGGTGTCCCTAAATAACCCGCATATCTTACAGTAGTTCCGCATTAATTAATTTGCATGTGTGTTTTATTTATTTTATACCGTGTATTCTCCGTGTATATATTCATGCACCGAACCACGACGTCCGTACCGTTTCGGTTCAATACGAATACATGTACCGTTCCACCTCTAAGTTATGCCTACACTTACCAAGACACCTGACCAACTCTCCACTGGTTCTCTTCACACCAGATATTTATGTTTCTTCGAAAGGAATTATTTAAATTTTTGTTTGGCTCCTCATCTGTCTCACGCCTGGGAGGATCAAAATTGTATGGCTGTGGGCCATCGTAGGTTTAAGGGGGATTTTGGATCACCTCAGACTCAAAACTCTCCATACTTGAATAGAACTTTTTTGGCACGTCTCCCTCTTCTGACTTCACAGCTCAGCTGTGTTTTAAAAATATGATCTTGACAGAAATGGCTATAAAGCTTACTGTAGGGCAATTACAGTAATAATTTTAATGATAATTACATTTTCACTCAGACATCTAAACCTTTTTTAATATATCTAAAAAAAAGATATGTGTGTGTGTGCATTGTGGACCCGCCTATAGGCTCATATTATTAACACGATCTTTAAATGAGCAAAAAAATATTGCGCCATTGACTTATAGCAGGTTTCAGTTGGTCAATGGCTCAGTCTGTTTCAGTTCCTCAAAATACACACCTGAACACACACCTGGTTCTCAGACCAGCAGCTCTGCTGCTGCTGCTGTTATTGCTGCTGCTGTTATTGCTGCTGCTGCTGATGCTACTGTTATTGCTGCTGCTGTTGTTATTGCTGCTGCTGTTGTTATTGCTGCTGCTGTTGTTATTGCTGCTGCTGTTATTGATGCTGCTGTTATTGCTGCTGCTGTTATTGCTGCTGCTGCTGCTACTGTTATTGCTTCTGATGTTGTTATTGCTACTGCTGTTATTGCTGCTGCTACTGTTATTGCTGCTGCTGTTGTTATTGCTGCTGCTGTTATTGCTGCTGCTGTTATTGCGGCTGCTGTTATTGCTGCTGCTGCTGATGCTACTGTTATTGCTGCTGCTGTTGTTATTGCTGCTGCTGTTGTTATTGCTGCTGCTGTTATTGCTGCTGCTGTTGTTATTGCTGCTGCAGCTGTTATTGCTGCTGCTGTTATTGATGCTGCTGTTATTGCTGCTGCTGTTATTGCTGCTGCTGCTGCTACTGTTATTGCTTCTGATGTTGTTATTGCTACTGCTGTTATTGCTGCTGCTACTGTTATTGCTGCTGCTGTTGTTATTGCTGCTGCTGTTATTGCTGCTGCTGTTATTGCGGCTGCTGTTATTGCTGCTGCTGCTGATGCTACTGTTATTGCTGCTGCTGTTGTTATTGCTGCTGCTGTTGTTATTGCTGCTGCTGCTGTTATTGCTGCTGCTGTTATTGCTGCTGCTGCTGATGCTACTGTTATTGCTGCTGCTGTTGTTATTGCTGCTGCTGTTGTTATTGCTGCTGCTGTTGTTATTGCTGCTGCTGTTATTGATGCTGCTGTTATTGCTGCTGCTGTTATTGCTGCTGCTGCTGCTACTGTTATTGCTTCTGATGTTGTTATTGCTACTGCTGTTATTGCTGCTGCTACTGTTATTGCTGCTGCTGTTGTTATTGCTGCTGCTGTTATTGCTGCTGCTGTTATTGCGGCAATAATCACTCAGGTGATACTTATATGTAGATTTATTTATTCATAATATTCAAAACACTGTAATATATGTTCATAATATTTAAATCTGAAAATGTCTATTCTGACTAAACCCAACTGTGATACTTTTATTCTCATATATTTATATATTTTTATTTTTTATTCTTAGAATTTGTAGTATTATGTTTCTTGTTGTATTTGTATTTGTATATGTCCACTGGAAGCCTCAGTACCAAAACAAACTCCTTGTGTGTGCAAGCACACTTGGCAATAAAGCTCTTTCTGATTCTGATTCTGCTTCTGATTATTGCTGCTGCTGTTGTTATTGCTGCTGCTGTTATTGCTGCCGATGCTGCTACTGTTATTGCTGCTGCTGTTGTTATTGCTGCTGCTGTTATTGCTGCTGTTGCTGTTATTGCTGCTGCTGTTATTGCTGCTGCTGCTGCGGTTATTGCTGCTGTTGCTGCTGCTGCTGCTGTTGTTGCTGCTGCTGCTGTTATTGCTGCTGCTGCTGTTATTGCTGCTGCTGCTAGTGCTGTTATTGCTGCTGCTGCTGTTATTTCTGCTGCTGTTATTGCTGCTGCTGCTGTTATTGCTGCTGCTGTTATTGCTGCTGCTGCTGCTGCTGCTGTCATTGCTGCTGCTGCTGTTATTGCTGCTGCTGCTGCTGCTGTTATTGCTGCTGCTGCTGGTGCTGTTATTGCTGCTGTTGTTATTGCTGCTGCTGCTGCTGTTATTGCTGCTGCTGCTGTTATTGCTGCTGCTGTTATTGCTGCTGCTGCTGTTATTGCTGCTGCTGCTGTAATTGCTGCTGCTGCTGTTATTGCTGCTGCTGTCATTGCTGCTGCTGCTGTTATTGCTGCTGCTGCTGCTGCTGTTATTGCTGCTGCTGCTGGTGCTGTTATTGCTGCTGCTGCTGGTGCTGTTATTGCTGCTGCTGCTGCTGCTGTTATTGCTGCTGCTGCTGGTGCTGTTATTGCTGCTGCTGCTGCTGCTGTTATTGCTGCTGCAGCTGTTATTGCTGCTGCTGTTATTGCTGCTGCTGCTGTTATTGCTGCTGCTGTTATTGCTGCTGCTGCTGTAATTGCTGCTGCTTTGGTTATTTCTGCTGCTGTGGTTATTTCTGCTGCTGCTGTTATTGCTGCTGCTGCTGTAATTGCTGCGGTTATTGACAAAATACAGATTTTTGTTTTATTCTAGTAAAAGTCCAGATATTTTCATACGCACAAACATTTGTTTCACCATTTATTAACTATGTGTGAGGGAATAAACAGCAGGATGCAGTATGCAAGTAAAACTCAGTTTAATGGATTATATGGACGGAAACAATGAAGCAGGCACAAGTCGGGGACAACACTCAGATGGACAGTGAAGCAGGGACGAGATGGCGATCCGGTGGAAAACAGGTGATGACGTGCTCGAGTGAATCCCAGGGAAAGTGAACATCCAGATGACACGACGAACAGACGAACATCCAGACGACACGACGAACGAAACTCCAGACGGGGAACAGCAGACGAGGAACAGCAGGCGAGGAACAGCAGACGAGGCACGAGCACAGGAAACATACCGGGGAACAACCACAACGATCTGACAACAAGGGAGAGAATATGCTGGGTATATAAAGGGAACTGGAATGGAAGACAGCTGGTGACACTTAATCAGCACAATGAGTAACCACACCCACACAATACACTCACGCAGACACATCAGCGTGAGAGAGCCGATTCAAAAACCGTGACAGTACCCCTCCTCCTAAGAACGCCTCCTGGCGTTCTCAGACTCCCTTACCTGTCGATTGTAATCATCGATAAGGGAGTGATCCAGGATGTCTCTAGCTGGTACCCAACTTCTCTCCTCCGGACCGTAACCCTCCCAGTCCACCAAGTACTGAAATCCTCGTCCCCTCCGTCTCGAGTCCAGAATGCGGTTAACCGAATATGTGGGTTCCCCATCTACGAGTCGCGGCGGGGGGGGAACCGGGGCAGGCGGATTAATGTGAGAATGAAACACGGGTTTGATTTTAGACACATGGAAGGCGGGGTGAATTCTCCTGTACGCAGGAGGGAGTTTGAGTCGGACTGTCACCGGACTAATAATCTTGGTGACAGGAAACGGGCCAATAAATTTAGGAGCTAACTTGTTAGACACGGAGCGGAGAGGAATATTCTTGGTAGAAAGCCACACCTTTTGACCCACGACGTAAACGGGAGGCTTTGACCGGTGGCGATCGGCCTTGGCCTTCATGCGCCTCCCTGCTTGGAGTAGAGTCTCACGGGCTCTAGTCCAAGTACGGTGGCACCTCTGGACGAATGCGTGAGCGGAGGGGACCGCGACCTCGGATTCCAGACTCGGAAAAATTGGTGGCTGGTAACCTAAACTACACTTAAATGGCGAGAGGCCCGTGGATGACACTGGTAATGAATTGTGGGCGTACTCCACCATAGAAAGCTGTTGGCTCCAGGACGACGGATTCTTGGCAACCAAACATCGCAACATTCTCTCGAGGTCCTGATTGGCTCGCTCAGACTGGCCATTACTCTGGGGATGATAGCCCGAGGACAGACTGACCGTGGCCCCCAGCAATTTACAAAATTCCTGCCAAAATCTGGATACGAATTGGGAACCCCTGTCAGAGACCACGTCCATCGGGAGGCCATGTAACCGAAAAACGTGATCTATGACAGTGACCGCTGTCTCCTTGGCTGAAGGTAATTTGGGCAAGGGAATGAAATGTGCCGCCTTCGAGAACCGGTCCACTACGGTTAAAACAACCGTCATGCTATTGGAAGGCGGGAGGGCGGTGACAAAATCTAGAGCGATGTGGGACCAGGGTCTCGAAGGGACAGACAGCGGTCGAAGTAACCCGTCTGGGGGTTGGTTAGATGTCTTACTAGTGGCACAGACTGAGCAAGCCAAAACAAAATCGTGAATGTCGCGAGCCATCAATGGCCACCAAAATCGTTGTTTAACTAGAAATCTGGTGCGAGTCACTCCTGGATGACAAGCCACGTTGGAGCAATGACCCCATCTAATAACGTCGGACCGTAACCCCTCCGGAACAAATAATCGGCTCGGTGGACAACCAGGCGGAGGCGTTACCCCTTCTAAGGCTGTCTTGACCTTCGACTCGACCTCCCATACCAGAGTGGAGATGACAACTTTCTCAGGTAAAATACACTCGGGAGTCACCGGGCGTTCGGATGGATCAAAAATACGAGATAAAGAGTCGGGTTTGATGTTCTTGGACCCGGGGCGGTACGAGAGAACAAAATCAAAACGACCGAAAAAAAGAGCCCACCGAGCCTGCCTGGAGTTGAGTCTTTTAGCAGATCTGATATATTCAAGATTCTTATGGTCGGTCCAAACAATAAAGGGAACCCCCGAACCCTCTAACCAATGACGCCACTCCTCCAACGCTAGTTTGACTGCCAACAACTCTCTATTACCAATGTCATAATTACGTTCGGCAGACGATAGTCGATGAGAAAAAAAACGCGCAGGGATGCATCTTGTCGTCTGAGGAAGCGCGTTGTGAAAGCACTGCTCCTACTCCCACCTCTGACGCGTCGACCTCCACCACGAACTGACGTGTGGGATCAGGGGTGACAAGAATTGGAGCCGAAACGAAGCGACTCTTGAGGTTGTTGAACACTGCCTCGGTAGTGTTCGACCACCTGAACGTCGTTCGGGGGGAGGTCAAGGCAGTCAGAGGTGCGACTAGTTGGCTGAAATTACGAATGAAACGTCGGTAAAAATTGGCGAATCCCAGAAACCGCTGTAGGGCCTTACGGGAATCTGGACTTGGCCAATCTACCACAGCCTTAACCTTGTCAGGATCCATGCGCACTCCCTCAGAAGAGATGATGTACCCTAAGAAGGGAACAGACTGTGCATGAAACGAGCATTTCTCCGCCTTGACAAAAAGCCCATTCTCTAACAACCTCTGGAGCACTCGCCTGATGTGTTGAACGTGTTCCTGGAGAGACGAAGAAAAAATCAATATGTCATCCAGGTAAACATATATGAACTGATCTACCATGTCTCTCAACACGTCATTCACGAGTGCTTGAAAAACCGCTGGGGAGTTGGAAAGCCCGAACGGCATAACCAAATATTCAAAGTGCCCCCTAGGGGTATTAAAAGCGGTTTTCCATTCATCCCCCTTCCTGATGCGAACCAAATGATATGCATTACGTAAGTCCAGTTTCGTGAAAATGGATGCTCCCTGCAACCTCTCGAAAGCTGAAGACATCAACGGCAAAGGGTAAGAGTTCTTTACCGTGATGTTATTCAGCTCTCGGTAATCAATGCAAGGTCGCAGAGAACCATCCTTCTTCCCAACGAAAAAGAACCCCGCCCCCGCAGGAGAAGAGGAAGGTTGGATGAACCCAGAGGCCAGAGAATCAGAAATATATTTCTCCATGGCCTCCCTCTCGGGAACAGAAAGAGAGTAAAGTTTGCCCTTAGGCGGAGATTTACCTGGCAGTAGATCTATCGCACAGTCATAGGAACGATGCGGAGGAAGAGAAGCAGCGCGAGACTTACTGAACACCTCCTTCAGGTCTTGGTACTCCGCGGGCACGTTAGACAAATCCGCTGCCTCACTCTGAAACATAGAACCAGACACAGAAGGACAGGCAGACACTAAACAAGACTCATGACAGTGGTTACTCCATGTGGAAACAGTGTTAGTGCACCAATCGATCCGGGGGTTGTGCCTGGAAAGCCACGGGTGTCCCAAAACCACTGGTGCAAGTGGTGAGTCCATGAGAAAAAATGAAATGAGTTCTGTGTGATTTCCAGAAGTGATTAGGGTAATGTCTTCAGTAGCATGTGTAATAAGAGGAAGTTCTTGACCATTGAGTGCGTTGACTGTAATCCGGTGCGAAAGAGGAGTGACGGGAATCTGAAGCTTAAGTGCAAGTTTGAAGTCCATGAAATTACCCTCCGCTCCCGAATCCAGTAGTGCGTTGGTGCAGTGCGTCGACTGTCGCCATCTCAGTCTTACCGGGAGGAGGGTTGATGATGGTGATGAGGTCTTCTCGGCGGAGATCCCACCCGATAGTAGCCTCATACTTACTACCGGGCTTGCTCTTTTACCGGGCAGGAGTGGATGAAGTGACCTGCCCGGCCACAGTAGAGACAGAGTCCCTGGGATCTCCGCCTCTCCCTCTCCTCCCGGGAAAGCCGAGCTCTCCCCACCTGCATGGGTTCGTGGTCGAATGCGGGGCTGACCGCGCTCGCGCCACCGGGCTGGTGGTCTTCCGGGCTGGACTGGAAACGGCTGGGGCGCGTCAGTCTGGTCACACGATTCAGGCGCGAGTCCACTCTCAGCGCAAGTTCCACCAGTCCGTTCAGTGTCTCGGGTAAGTCCATCGCGTATATCTCCCTCTGAACGCGGTCAGCCAACCCATGCAGGAACATATCCCACTGCGCCTCCTCGTTCCAACGGCACTCTGCGGCCAGGGTGCGGAACCGAATAGAGTAGTCCGCCACCGAGCCTTCTCCCTGTCGCAGTTCGGCGAGTAATCTGGCCGCCTCCTTACCCGCCACTGCACGGTCGAAAACCCTCTTCATCTCCTCGGAGAGTGCCTGGAACGAGGTGCAGCAGTCGTCTCCGTTCTCCCACACCGCCGTTCCCCAAAGTGCTGCTCTCCCTGACAGCAGGGTTAGCACGAAGGCTACTTTGGTCTGTTCGCTCTGGAAAGTGCGTGGCTGTAAGGCAAAATGCATAGAACATCTTGTGAGGAATGCTCTGCAATACTCCGGTTCACCGGAATATCCCTCTGGTGTGGGTAGGCGTGGCTCTGGTCTCTCAACTGCTGCAGGCATCGGTGGGGGGAGAACGGACGGTGTGGGGGGCGCAGTGGGAGTCTGTAAAAGTTGTACCTGTTGGGTGAGCTCGGACACCTGCTTCACGAGTGCTTGCACCGCACGACCTGTGCCCGAGATATTCTCTGCTTGTTGGTCCATACGTGAGATACTGTGAGCGATGAAATCGTTGAGCTGTGATGAACTTGCTGCATCCATGGTTGGTCAGATCGTTCTGTGAGGGAATAAACAGCAGGATGCAGTATGCAAGTAAAACTCAGTTTAATGGATTATATGGACGGAAACAATGAAGCAGGCACAAGTCGGGGACAACACTCAGATGGACAGTGAAGCAGGGACGAGATGGCGATCCGGTGGAAAACAGGTGATGACGTGCTCGAGTGAATCCCAGGGAAAGTGAACATCCAGATGACACGACGAACAGACGAACATCCAGACGACACGACGAACGAAACTCCAGACGGGGAACAGCAGACGAGGAACAGCAGGCGAGGAACAGCAGACGAGGCACGAGCACAGGAAACATACCGGGGAACAACCACAACGATCTGACAACAAGGGAGAGAATATGCTGGGTATATAAAGGGAACTGGAATGGAAGACAGCTGGTGACACTTAATCAGCACAATGAGTAACCACACCCACACAATACACTCACGCAGACACATCAGCGTGAGAGAGCCGATTCAAAAACCGTGACACTATGACAGTAAATTAATAAATCCAACAGAGCAGTTTGGATGTACGAGTATAGTTGTTACCTTTTCTTTCTTTTTCTTTATATTATCCTATCCAACTTTTCTTTTACCAAAAACATATGTATTTGTGCAGTGTGTATATATAAATGTATACTGGTATATAAAACCACCCATAAAATATTACCTCCTGAAGTGGATGATCAGCAGTTTCTGAAGGTTAAGTGTCTTTCATTATTTGCTGAAAAAGAAAAATAACTCCATTTATAGTGCCTGTTTCGTGAAAAGTGCCTTATGAATAAAATATGTGTGAGTGTTTGTCTCTGCTCTCCACCGCAGCTCAACGCCTTAAAAGAACCTTGTTACACTTGGAAAATATGTCTAGTGTTGTTTCATATTCATCTTCCACGCTTATTCTAGCCAGAGTGGAGATCCTATAGTGAGAATCTTTCTTTTAAAACCCTCATTTCTTGTTATATTTGTCTCCTGATTCTCCCCAGCGCTGTCAGGCTTTCCCAGGTTAGAATTATTCAGTCTGACAGATTGAGGCTGAGAATGTCTCAGGTAAAGATCTGCTGTTCCACACATGCTTCATGACTTCACATCTCCCTCAGATTAGAGGAGATTACAATCATTGCAGAATCTCCTGAGTGGACGTGAAAAGATATCGGAATAATCCCTGGCTGTAGAAACCGGCCGCCGTATCTACACTGAAACATTGCATCAGAGTTACTAAACACGCAATCAGCTGAAGCTTGAGCATCTACACACACTGTTCAGTTTGGGCTCTTCTGAGTCTCTTCTGCTCACCAAGGCTGCATGCATTTGATTAAAAAAAGATGTACTGTAACAATTGTGAAATATTATTCCAATGTAAATCAGCTGTTTTCTATGTGAATATATAGTAAAGTGTAATTTATTCCTGTGATCAAAGCTGAATTTACAGCATCATTACTCCAGTCTTCAGTGTCACATGATCCTTCAGAAATCATTATAATATGATGATTTGATGCTCAAGAAACATTTATGATTATTATCAGTGTTGGAAACAGCAGTTTTGTGGTTTTAGTTAACTGTATAACATAAGTTACTGTCGCTTTTAAAGAATACATGTGTCCTTTATAAATTAAAGTATTTCTTTCTTTCAACAAAAAAAAAAGAAAAGTAAAATAAAATCTTACTGACCCCAAAACTTTGAACAGTAGTATTTTATTTAATCAGCAATAAATGAGTGAAAAACTGTGTTTGACCTCACTCAGGCATTCAGGCACACACACACACACACACACACACACACACACACACACACACACACACACACACACACACACACACACACACACACACACACACACACACACACACACACACACACACACACACACACACACACACACACGTAGTGTTTCCATGTTTTATGGGGACTTTCTATAGACATAAAGATTTTTATACTGCACAAACTGTATATTCTATTCCCTTACACTAACCCTACCCCTAAACCTACCCATCACAGAAAACTTTCTGCATTTTTACATTTTCAAAAAACATCACTTAGTATGATTTATAAGCTGTTTTCCTCATGGGGACCAAAAAATGTCCCCACACGAACAAGGATTTCAGATATTGCCATCCTTATGGGGAAATTTTGTCCCCATAATTTAGGATTTACCAGGCCACACACACACACACACACACACACACACACACACACACACACACACACACACACACACACACACACACACACACACACACACACACACACACACACACACACACACACACACACACACACACACACATACATACACACACACACACACACACACACACACACACACACACACACACACACACACACACACACACACACACACACACAGGCACGGGCACACACAACAGTCTTTATATAACTCATAATTACAGACTCTTACTTAAGCCTTGTTTCAGAGTAATTAACTTCAGTCTCCGCTCGATCCTTCAGTCATTGTAACACTATTAGCTCTTTGACATGTAATCGTCTGGTGTGTGTTTGCATGTTAATGAATCTGGCAGTTTATCAGCTGACGGCAGCTGCGGATTCAAGGACGTGTCGTTCCTTTCCGACGAAGTCCAGCGAGTCTCTCTTTACACACACACACACACACACACACACACACACACACACACACACACACACACACACACACACACACACACACACACACACACACACTCACACACACACACACACACACACACACACACACACACACACACACACACACACACACACACACACACACACACACACACACACACACAGACACACTGAGAACGACTGAAACTTTCACACATCAAACCTTTCGGTCAATAAAACTCTAGTCCATTACTGAGTACAAAACTCTAGTCTGTTACTGAGTACAAAACTCTAGTCTGTTACCGAGTAAAAAACTCTAGTCTGTTACCGAGTACAAAACTCTAGTCCATTACTGAGTAAAAAACTCTAGTCCGTTACTGAGGACAAAACTCTAGTCTGTTACTGAGTACAAAACTCTAGTCCGTTACTGAGTACAAAACTCTAATCTGTTACTGAGTACAAAACTCTAATCTGTTATTGAGTACAAAACTCTAATCTATTACTGAGTACAAAACTCTAGTCCGTTATTGAGTACAAAACTCTAATCTATTACTGAGTACAAAACTCTAGTCCGTTACTGAGTACAAAACTCTAATCTATTACTGAGTACAAAACTGTAGTCCGTTACTGAGTACAAAACTCTAGTCCGTAACTGAGTACAAAACTCTAATCTGTTACTGAGTACAAAACTCTAGTCCGTTGCTGATTACAAAACTTTAATCTGTTACTGAGTACAAAACTCTAGTCCGTAACTGAGTACAAAACTCTAATCTGTTACTGAGTACAAAACTCTAGTCCGTAACTGAGTACAAAACTCTAATCTGTTACTGAGTACAAAACTCTAGTCCGTTGCTGATTACAAAACTTTAATCTGTTACTGAGTACAAAACTCTAGTCCGTTACTGAGTAAAAAACTCTAGTCTGTTACTGAGTACAAAACTCTAGTCCGTAACTGAGTACAAAACTCTAATCTATTACTGAGTACAAAACTGTAGTCCGTTACTGAGTACAAAACTCTAGTCCGTAACTGAGTACAAAACTCTAATCTGTTACTGAGTACAAAACTCTAGTCCGTTGCTGATTACAAAACTTTAATCTGTTACTGAGTACAAAACTCTAGTCCGTTACTGAGTAAAAAACTCTAGTCTGTTACTGAGTACAAAACTCTAGTTACTGAGTACAAAACTCTAGTTACTGAGTACAAAACGTCTCGGGTTACGTATGTAACCCTTGTTCCCTGAGAAAGGGAACGAGACACTGCGTCGGTGACGACACTAGGGGAACGCCCTTCAGCGTAGCGCGTCTGAATTTATGAATGAAACCGAATCCAATCCTATTGGCTTTGCGTGATGACGTAGCGTGGGACGGCATAAGCGGATGTATACAAAAGCACGCCGGCACACAGAAATGTCAGCTTTTGCTATGAAGCAAGTGCTCCAGGCGGGGTGAGGTGTGGCGAACCGACGCAGTGTCTCGTTCCCTTTCTCAGGGAACAAGGGTTACATACGTAACCCGAGACGTTCCCTTTCGAGGGAACTCGAACTGTGTCGGTGACGACACTAGGGGAACGAGATACCCACTATACCACAACGAACCCCGCTCATCCTAGTGTGACAACTTAGGACGAAAGCACTCGTGCACCGGATGTAGAGGGAAGGTCCAGACTGTAAAACCCTATGAATGTGTGCGGAGTGGCCCAGTCAGCCGCCTCACATATGTCATGGATAGAAACCCCTGAAAGGAGGGCTCTAGAGGACACCATGCATCTGGTGGAGTGAGCCCTCACGGCCATAGGTGAAGGCAAATTGCGCACCTGATAGGCCAGGGAAATAGTCTGAACGATCCAGTTGCTGATGGTCTGCTTAGAGGCGGGAAGCCCCTTCTTGGGAGACCCAAAACACACCAGCAACTGGTCCAACTTCCGCCATGAGGAGGACTTCTGGATGTAATATCCGAAGTGCTCTAACAGGGCAGAGCAGATGAAGTCTCTCCTCATCCGCCGTCACATGAGGTGGAGGATGAAATGCCTGCAGAACCATAGACTCTAACCCTAACCTCTAACCCTAACCCATAGAAATAGAGAGCGCCTGGAGATCTCCTACCCTCCTCAGAGAAGTAATGGCCAACAAAAAGACCACCTTAAACGAAAGGTTCTTGGCCTCAGCCGACTCCAATGGTTCGAAGGGGGCCTCGGCCAGCCCTTCGAGAACCACTGCCAGGTCCCAAGAGGGAACCCTGGTGCGAGTCGCAGGTCTCATCCTCCAGGTTCCACGGAGGAAGCGTACGACCAGGTGATGCCTCCCCAGAGGACCATCACTCAGAGGATTGTGGAAAGCCGCAATGGCAGCCACATAAACCTTGAGTGTGGACGGGGTAAGCCCAGCAGAAAAGCGGTCTTGGAGAAACTCCAGTACTGAAGCCACTGGGCAGTTAACTGGGTCCAAATCACGCTCTCTGCACCAAATGGAAAATACATTCCACTTAAGGCTGTATAACTTCATCGTGGAGGGAGCTCTGGATGTTAGTATGGTTTCGACCACTCCAGTTGACAGGCCGGCTTCTAGGTACTGAACCCCCTCAGGGGCCAGACCCACAGTTTCCACAGCTCGGGGTCGAGGGTGGAGAACTAAGCCTTCCGCCTGGGACAGCAAGTCCCTCCTCAGAGGGATCTGCCATGGCGGGCCTGCCAGGAGTGAAATGATGTCCGAGAACCATACTCGGGCCAGTCACAATGGGGCTACTAAGAGTAGACTGACTCCGTCTCGACGGACCCTTTCCAGAACTGCTGGGAGCAGAGCGATCGGGGGAAAACGTACAGACGTAGCCTCGGCCACGTCCACACGATGGCTTTCAACCCCAGCGGGGCTGGATGCGTGAGGGAGAACCACAGTGGACAGTGTGTCGTCTCTCGAGACGCAAAATGTCCACGTCCACTGGACCGAACCTCTTGCATATCAACTCCACCGTCTCGGGGGTGGAGTCTTCATTCCCCGGGCCTCAGCCCCTGCCTCAACAGTACGTCTGCTCCCTGATTCTGGTCCCCCGGGACTTACATCGCCCTGAGAGAAAATAGTCTCCGCTGGGACCACAGGAGGATCTGATGCGCCAGTCTGCACAGAGGGCGCGACCTCAGACCCCCCAACCTACGCAAATAAGACACCACCGACATGTTGTCGCTTCTCACAAGGACATGGCCACCATGGAGGTCTGGCAGGAAGCTCCTCAGAGCCTGGAACACCGCCAACATTTCTAGGCAATTATGTGCCAAGAGGAATGATGGTCCTGCCAGAGACCTCTCGTAAAGCGGCCGCCCATGACCGCGCCCCAGCCCGTGAGGGAGGCGTCTGTCGAAATAGATACTCGGCGACATAACGCTCCCAATTTGGGACCCTGGGACAGGAACCAAGGCTTCTTCCAAATTGATAGGGAACGAAGGCATCTGCGCGTAACCCTTATCAAGCGGAATGGATTTCCCCTCGGGGAAAACCCCTTGGTTCTCAACCACCACTGTAAAGCTCTCATGTGTAGCAGGCCAGAAGGTATCACGCTGGAGGCTGCTGCCATGAGACCCAACACTCTCTGAAAGTGTTTGACAGTGACGGCCTGGCCTAGCTTTATCCTGTACACTGTGGTCAGGATAGACTCGATCCGAGCAGGAGACAACTGTGCTCGCATCGTGACCGAGTCCCACACCACTCCCAGGAACGTGGTTCTCTGGGCTGGTGTCAACACGCTCTTCTTCGTGTTGAGTCTCAACCCCAGGCTCTGGATGTGGGCGAGGACGAAATCTCGATGCCGAACCGCCAGCTCTCGCGACTGGGCCAATATTAACCAGTCGTCGATGTAATTGAGCACCCTGATGCCCTCGAGCCTCAGGGGTGCTAGAGCTGCATCCATACACTTGGTAAAAGTGCCAGGGGAGAGTGCTAGGCCGAACGGAAGAACCCGATATTGGTAAGCTTCGCCCCCGAAAGCAAACCTCAGGAACTTCCTGTGAGATGGAAGGATGGAGATGTGGAAGTAGGCGTCTTTAGATCTATCGTGACAAACCAATCCTCGGATTGAATTTGACTCACGATGATGGGAATAGTGAGCATCTTGAACCTGAATCTCCTCAGAGACTGATTCAGATGTCTCAGATCTAAAATAGGATGCAACCCTCCATCCTTCTTTGGATCTATGAAGTACCGGCTGTAGAACCCGGACTCCCTGACTGGTGGGGGAACACGCTCTATGGCCCCTTTTTCCAGCAGCGAGAGAACTTCCTGTTCTAACACTTGACCCTGCTGTGGATCTACTGCAGTCCAAACCACCCCGTTGATACTTACCTCGGTGGGCGGACCCGGAACTGCAGCCTGTATCCAATTTCAACAGGCTCTGGATGTGGGCGAGGACGAAATCTCGATGCCGAACCGCCAGCTCTCGCGACTGGGCCAATATTAACCAGTCGTCGATGTAATTGAGCACCCTGATGCCCTCGAGCCTCAGGGGTGCTAGAGCTGCATCCATACACTTGGTAAAAGTGCCAGGGGAGAGTGCTAGGCCGAACGGAAGAACCCGATATTGGTAAGCTTCGCCCCCGAAAGCAAACCTCAGGAACTTCCTGTGAGATGGAAGGATGGAGATGTGGAAGTAGGCGTCTTTAGATCTATCGTGACAAACCAATCCTCGGATTGAATTTGACTCACGATGATGGGAATAGTGAGCATCTTGAACCTGAATCTCCTCAGAGACTGATTCAGATGTCTCAGATCTAAAATAGGATGCAACCCTCCATCCTTCTTTGGATCTATGAAGTACCGGCTGTAGAACCCGGACTCCCTGACTGGTGGGGGAACACGCTCTATGGCCCCTTTTTCCAGCAGCGAGAGAACTTCCTGTTCTAACACTTGACCCTGCTGTGGATCTACTGCAGTCCAAACCACCCCGTTGATACTTACCTCGGTGGGCGGACCCGGAACTGCAGCCTGTATCCAATTTCAACAGTGCGCAGGACCCATGGAGAAATATTGGGGAGACATTGCCATGCCTCCGCAAAATTCAGAAAGGGAACCAGCCCCTCAGGGCTGGTGTCAAGTGTCTTGTGAGAGCCCTTCACGATACCCTGAAGTGGAAGACCGGCAGGGAATAATCGAAAACGACTCTCGGTGTGCGGACACCAGCACAGCCTGGCCGCAAGCTCTTGGGGCAGACAGAGCAGCGTGCATTCGCTGGAAACTGATGTGTCCCGAAGCGCAACTAACGGCGGGATGCTGACATCAGTTTCCTGAGGGCCCGGTGAGAGAGGGGATCTTGATCGCTCTCTTTCGGGGGGAAAAGCCCTCCAAGGTCTAACACAAGTTAGGACCTTCCTCCCGACGCCTTCCTGGCCTGAAAGGCTTTGGGCGAGAGCGCTGCCTAGAGTCCCAAGCTCAGCTTTTTTTTTTTTTTTTTTGTTTTTTTTTTTTGAGGGGGACCTCTAGAAGCGATACTCTCCTTCAGATGGTAGGCTGAATTAAAATATCTAACCAAGTTCTAAGTCAGATACAATTTTTAATTACTTTAACTCCTCGGAATTAAATGCAGCCATAACACTGAATAAGTGAAACACGGTCTGAATGGTAGGCTGTAGGAAATAAATGCAGCCATAAACACCAGAATACTGTTTTATATTTAATTATACGATCTCGTAACCTACACGCTGCCTCGGCAAACGCGAGAATCGAGCCGTTATAATTTGGCTTTCATCCCTGGAGAAGAAAGTCAACAGGCGCGAGACTGAAACACCTGACAGCGCACGGCTGTACGCGTCAAGATATTTCTCAATGAACACAGCCAGCACCCTCAGGAGCTGACTGTGAATGCCTCGCACCTAAACAGTAGGGCTGGGTATTGACACAAATTTCACAATTCGATCCGATTTCGATTTACAAGCTTGCAATTCGATTCGATTTCGATTACGATTCGATTCAATATTGATTATTTTGGATATCAGGTACAATACATGGCAAATTTTCTCAAGGAAAACATATCTCTTAACCAATGCAGTAAACTATGGGAGTCAGTTGTATCATTAAAATTGTTTCATTAGCCTACTATAGCCTAATATTGAAGGTAAAGATTTACTGATTTGTATACAAACAATTACACTTTTATTTATTTTTCTAACAATAAAGTTATATGAAATATAAATATTTAAATGGTGGCTATCATAAAAACTTGCCAGATTTATTCAAACATGCATTAAATATTGAAAAACATAAAATAATTATAAAATAACATAAAATGCATATGTAATATGGTGCATATATTTAGCAAAATGCTCCTCTCTAGAGTTAATTTTTCTAGCTGACTAACGAGTTCATGGTCACTGGATATGGTTTTTCTGAGGTAAATGTGACGTTACATGACATTGTTTACAAGCTGTTTCACTGACGTCTTTCCTAGGTTGAAACACTGATTGAGCGATTCCATGTGACAATAAGGATTTCGATAAGTTATACTCTATCTTTTAACACACTTTCAGATGCTCTTTCATGTTTATTTCACGCTGTAACTGGTAATATTAAGGCGGAAGAGAAGATCATGTGTGCTCCGTGCTGTTGCTTCTCTTGAGCTGCGCCAGAGCGATCTCACGCCACAGCGCCAAAACGGCATATTTTTGAATTTCGTAAGAAAATGGACGTAATTTGAAATCTGAGACTTTATTTCATATCAATAGTAACAAAGTACAAAGATTATTGCGTTTATTGGATGGGATGCGCGCTACAATGTTCCATTCATTCATCAACTGAAAACAGGATGACTAATCGATTCTTGGGATTTAAGAATCGATATCGGTTCGTAAAAATGAGAATCGATTAAAAATCGAGAAATCCATATTTTTTACCCAGCACTACTAAACAGTATTATTTATCAGATCGCGTGTGTCCCTTTTATTGCAGACCCGTAACGCGTTGCCTTAACAAACGCGAGATTCGAGTAGTACACAATGTATTTGGCTTTCATCTCTCGAGAAGAAAGTAAACAGGCGCGAGGCTGAGATACCCGAAACGCACGTGTGCGGCGAGTTATATCTCAATGAACACAGCCAGCACCCTCAGGAGCTGACTGTTCATGCTTCGTACTCACACAGCAAACTGCAAAGTAGACTCGTAACCTACATGCTGCCTCGGCAAACACGAGATCCGAGCTACTAGATTCTGTATTGCAACTGCAAGGCAACCTTAAACCTACGCGCTGCCTCGGCAAACGCGAGATTCCAGCCACAGAATCTTATTGCAAAATACACTCGTAATCCAAGCGCTGCCTCGGCAAACGCGAGATTCCAGCCACAGAATCTTATTGCAAAATACACTCGTAATCCAAGCGCTGCCTCGGCAAACGCGGGATCCGAGCTACTAGATTCTGTATTGCAACTGCAAGGCAACATTAAACTTACGCGCTGCCTCGGCAAACGCGAGATCCCAGCCATAGAATCTTATTGCAAAATACACTCGCGCAACTTACTTTAACAGGACATACAACACCAAATAGGACAGAGCGCTTGCTGAATAGCAAAAAGCTGACATTTCTGTGTGCCGGCGTGCTTTTGTATACATCCGCTTATGCCGTCACACGCTACGTCATCACGCAAAGCCAATAGGATTGGATTCGGTTTCATTCATAAATTCAGACGCGCTACGCTGAAGGGCGTTCCCCTAGTGTCGTCACCGACGCAGTTCGAGTTCCCTCGAAAGGGAACTCTAGTTACTGAGTACAAAACTCTAATCTGTTACTGAGTACAAAACTCTAGTCCGTTACTGAGTACAAAACTCTAGTCCGTTATTGAGTACAAAACTGTAGTCCGTTACAGAGTACAAAACTCTCATCTGTTACTGAGTACAAAACTCTAGTCTGTTAATGAGTACAAAACTCTTGTCCGTTACTGAGTACAAAACTCTAATCTGTTACTGAGTACAAAACTCTAGTCCGTTACTGAGTACAAAACTCTAATCTGTTACTGAGTACAAAACTCTAGTTACTGAGTACAAAACTCTAGTCTGTTACTGAGTACAAAACTCTAGTCCGTCAAAACTCTAGTCCGTTACTGAATACAAAACTCTAGTCCGTTACTGAGTACAAAACTCTAGTCCGTTACAGAGTACAAAACTCTCATCTGTTACTGAGTACAAAACTCTAGTCTGTTAATGAGTACAAAACTCTAGTCCGTTACTGAGTACAAAACTCTAATCTGTTACTGAGTACAAAACTCTAGTCCGTTACTGAGTACAAAACTCTAGTCTGTTACTGAGTACAAAACTCTAGTTAATGAGAACAAAACTCTAGTCTGTTACTGAGTACAAAACTCTAGTCCGTTACTGAGTACAAAACTCTAGTCCGTTACTGAGTACAAAACTCTAATCTGTTACTGAGTACAAAACACTAATCTATTACTGAATACAAAACTCTAGTTACTGAGTACAAAACTCTAATCTGTTACTGAGTACAAAATCTAATCTATTACCGAGTACAATACTCTAGTCCGTTACTGAGTACAAAACTCTAATCTGTTACTGAGTACAAAACTCTAATCTGTTACTGAGTACAAAACTCTAGTCTGTTACTGAGTACAAAACTCTAGTCCGTTACTGAGTACAAAACTCTAGTTACTGAGTACAAAACTCTAATCTGTTACTGAGTACAAAACTCTAATCAGTTACTGAGTACAAAACTCTAGTCTATTACTGAGTACAAAACTCTAGTCCGTCAAAACTCTAGTCCGTTACTGAGTACAAAACTCTAATCTGTTACTGAGTACAAAACTCTAATCTATTACTGAATACAAAACTCTAGTTACTGAGTACAAAACTCTAATCTGTTACTGAGTACAAAACTCTAGTCCGTTACTGAGTACAAAACTCTAGTTACTAACTCTAATCTGTTACTGAGTACAAAACTCTAGTCTATTACTGAGTACAAAACTCTAGTCCGTCAAAACTCTAGTCCGTTACTGAGTACAAAACTCTAGTCCGTTACTGAGTACAAAACTCTATTCTGTTACTGA
Organism: Siphateles boraxobius; assembly: GCF_051911475.1. Taxonomy (NCBI): domain Eukaryota; kingdom Metazoa; phylum Chordata; class Actinopteri; order Cypriniformes; family Leuciscidae; genus Siphateles; species Siphateles boraxobius. The sequence continues at coordinate 91,688 of NW_027508813.1, read as the reverse complement.
GTACAAAACTCTAATCTGTTACTGAGTACAAAACTCTAATCTGTTACTGAGTACAAAACTCTAGTTACTGAGTACACAACTCTAGTCCGTAACTGAGTACAAAACTCTAGTCCGTTACTGAGTACAAAACTCTAGTCCGTAACCGAGTACAAAACTCTAGTCCGTAACTGAGTACAAAACTCTAGTCCGTTACTGAGTACAAAACTCTAGTCCATCAAAACTCTAGTCCGTTACTGAGTACAAAACTCTAGTCCATTACTGAGTACAAAACTCTAATCTGTTACTCTAATCTGTTACTGAGTACAAAACTCTAATCTATTACTGAGTACAAAACTCTAATCTGTTACTGAGTACAAAACTCTAGTTACTGAGTACAAAACTCTAATCTGTTACTGAGTACAAAACTCTAGTCCGTAACCGAGTACAAAACTCTAGTCCGTTACTGAGTACAAAACTCTAGTCCGTTACTGAGTACAAAACTCTAGTCCGTAACCGAGTACAAAACTTTAGTCCGTAACTGAGTACAAAACTCTAGTCCGTAACTGAGTACAAAACTCTAGTCCGTAACCGAGTACAAAACTCTAATCTGTTACTGAGTACAAAACTCTAGTCCGTTACTGAGTACAAAACTCTAGTCCGTAACCGAGTACAAAACTCTAGTCCGTAACTGAGTACAAAACTCTAGTCCATAACTGAGTACAAAACTCTAGTCCGTAACCGAGTACAAAACTCTAGTCCGTAACTGAGTACAAAACTCTAGTCCGTTACTGAGTACAAAACTCTAATCTGTTACTGAGTACAAAACTCTAATCTATTACTGAATACAAAACTCTAGTTACGGAGTACAAAACTCTTATCTGTTACTGAGTACAAAATCTAATCTATTACTGAGTACAATACTCTAGTCTGTTACTGAGTACAAAACTCTAATCTGTTACTGAGTACAAAACTCTAATCTGTTACTGAGTACAAAACTCTAATCTATTACTGAATACAAAACTCTAGTTACTGAGTACAAAACTCTAATCTGTTACTGAGTACAAAACTCTAGTCCGTTACTGAGTATAAAACTCTAGTTACTGAGTACAAAACTCTAATCTGTTAACTGAGTACAAAACTCTAATCTGTTACTGAGTACAAAACTCTAGTCTATTACTGAGTACAAAACTCTAGTGCGTCAAAACTCTAGTCCGTTACTGAGTACAAAACTCTAATCTGTTACTGAGTACAAAACTCTAATCTATTACTGAGTACAAAACTCTAATCTGTTACTGAGTACAAAACTCTAGTCCGTAACTGAGTACAAAACTCTAGTCCGTTACTGAGTACAAAACTCTAGTCCGTAACCGAGTACAAAACTCTAGTCTGTAACTGAGTACAAAACTCTAGTCCGCTACTGAGTACAAAACTCTAGTCCGTAACCGAGTACAAAACTCTAGTCCGTAACTGAGTACAAAACTCTAGTCCGTAACTGAGTACAAAACTCTAGTCCGTAACCGAGTACAAAACTCTAGTCCGTAACTGAGTACAAAACTCTAGTCCGTAACTGAGTACAAAACTCCAGTCCGTAACTGAGTACAAAACTCTAGTCCGTTACCGAGTACAAAACTCTAGTCCGTTACCGAGTACAAAACTCTAGTCCGTAACCGAGTACAAAACTCTAGTCCGTTACTGAGTACAAAACTCTA
>NW_027508813.1:57500-82500 GCF_051911475.1 Siphateles boraxobius | reverse complement strand
ATAATTGTATGTTTGTTGAAAAACTGAAAGACTTGTGTGTGTTTTCACACTGTTGATCATCAGGTTATTTGATCTGAATGAACAAATCTACATTTTCCTGAAGAGGCAATACTGTGGATAACATCTGTAAGATAGCAAACGTTGTGTGCGTATTAAATCTTCTCATGGGGTTCCACAGGGCTCCGTCCTGGGACCAGTGTTATTTTCTGTAGTGACTTTATATTAATTATTTACCTGAAATGTGTAAAGATGTAAGTGAATTTGCTTCATTTACTTTCATAAGGACCTGCTTAAATCTGGTTTATAATTGAATTCACAGAAAACCGTTTTAAAGTCACGTAAATTGTTTGTGTAACCTTGTAAAATGTAATTGTCAGCATATTAAACTGTTGGTGCTGCTAAATTTGTTTTTACATTCAATGATTTTGGTTCCACAAATTGAATATAGTTTAGTTGGTCATTTATAGGGGGCAACAGAATCACTTCAGGATGGAAATCGTTCTTTTTTATATTAATGTTCATTAACATGGATTGTACTTATGAAAAAAACAACAACAACTACTGCCTTTTTAAATAATTTCATCAGATAAATACCTTCACCAAGTTTAGTTTTGTTCTTCCCTCGTATTCAAAATATTCATTAAAAAAAATCTAATATCTTCCTCATATTTTGATGGTTGAATTGACCTTGAATCGCCATTAAAAACAAACACACAACACTGCAAATCCAACAAATAATTTATCTTTTTATTTAATCAATTTCAGTTAATCATACCAACACTCTTTATTAAAATATAACTATTTGGTTATGTTTCTTTCCTTTTTCATTCATGTGAAGGTTTGCCTGGATCTCTCTGGTGTCTTTCCTTCTTCTCATGTGAAGTTTTACACATCAATGCCCTGGAGGTGGAAGGCCCCGCCCACTGACCATAGGCTCCTCCCACTGAACCCTCTCAATGACACCGAGGCCCCTCCCACTGACCAGAGGCCCCTCTCACTTGCACTGAGGCCCCTCCCAGTGGCCCCTGAGGGGGCGGAGCCACACCAACTGCCGTTTCACACACACACACACACACACACACACGCACACACACACATTCCTCATCACTTCCTCTAGCGGGTTATTTCAGATAGTGGGATTTATTTGTACCTTAGAAGCCTGAAGATCCTAAAATAATATTAAACGTTTAATCAGGACTGTACAAACTAAAGTCAGTTTAAAACATTAATTTAATCATTTAGCAGACGCTTTTATAAGAGCTAACAAACAGTGTAAATGTTAAAAAGAAACACACATAATAACACAACAGAGAATATGTTGAGATAAAAAAATAGCTTTCATAAATAAAAATAGTTTTTATTGCACCACAACCATAAAAACATCAAGAACATTCAGAACAAATCAACAGATAAATCATATGTAGGCTAATTTATTTAGAAATTAGGAACTTTATTTCAGTCGAACCGGATCAAAAGAGCTTTTAAATCATTCTGAAAACTTTAACATATTTAATGTTGAATCAATTGAAAAAGAAGGAAAGAAGAAAAAGATTATCTGAAAAACAATCTCGAGCAAATGTAATCAACTATAGCAGACACATCAATATTTAACATCTGAGATATTAGTATTAGTATCATATTACCACATATAAGTTATATTACACTTCACTTTATTAACAGAAAGCAAAAGAGGAAACAATGATTATTCAAACATGTGAATTCTGATGATTAATGATCAATTTAAATAACACAATATGTATAGCTTAAAATAATTGTTCACCAAATATTAATTTAATACCTTACAACATACAAGATAAATATGTGCAAAAATATACAGAACTCCAACGGTACAATTTCATGCAAACATAATCAACTATAGCAGACACATCAATATAGGCTAGAATTATTATTAATATCATACAAATATTACAACATCATAGAACTGTTTTTTTTAATTTATATTACTGTTAGTTATATTTCACTCCACTTTATTAACACATGAAGCAAAATAGAAAGTTAAAATTGCGAATTCTGGTGAATTAATATAATCATTCGTGTAAATAACACAGATGTAGAGTAATCCCCGAGTACAGTTCTCCAGTTTCTCGGGTAATATTTAAAGGCTCGGTTGTGTACAGTGTGTGAGAGCGGAAGTAGTTTGCTGATATGCTAATGAGGGACTCGCGCTCGTGATATTTACGTTCCGAGGGAGCGCCATTCAGCACATGGTTAACAGCTCCGCGCGTTCGCGCCACTTTTGCGATCTTTACTACGCTTCTGTCGCGCTCGTGCTCGGAAGCGTCGCGAGCGTGTGGAACGTATCAGGGTTTATTTCTCACGAGTTCGCCGTTCAGTTCCGACGAGCTGCCCGGAACGGCCACAGAGAACGGTGAGTGTGTGTGTGTGTGTGTGAGAGAGAGAGAGAGTGAAGATGGAGGATTCTACACCCCAGTGGGTTACTACGCGCGCGTTGCTGACATGAAACCTGTTGTTGCCTTTTTAGACGCGATTCACTCGGTTCAGTCCAGAACGCTCGTGTTTAAACGTGTGAACGCTTGATTTATTACATCACGCGGAGAGGAGCAGTTCAGCGTTCGTGCGGCGCGTGCTCGTCCTCCATAGTAGTGGGAATGAGGGAGAGTTGAACAGTGTGCGTGAGGCTCGCGCCAGTCACCGTTCACACCGCTAAGCGTTCCGAGCCGCTCCTCCAGAACTCCTATCGCGCGCGCCGAGTGGTTCTGTGTGCTGTGGGAACACTCGTGCTCGAGCAGAACAAAGCAGCTATAGCACATGGGCAGCTGCAGGCCGCGCGCTTCAGCGTTAGCATCACTGCTAAAGCTAGTTAGCTAGTCCAGCGGGTGTGCACACTCGAGCCCTGGACACTTGCGTGAACTTCTCTCGCGGGCGCGCTCGTTCACCGCGTGTTATTGAACGGTTTCCCGCGAAACATGGGAGCGCGCGTGTGTTCTGCTGCTGCATGTGCGGTGGCGCGCACGCGCACACTGGGCCGGTCGCGTTTAAAAACAGAATTTCGAAGCGTTCTGCTGATTATATAGGGGGTTTTGGCGCAAATGCTGTTAATGGAACTGTTTTGAACGCGTCCAACCTAAATGTGTTCAATCACGAGCGATAACGGTTGGGGCTAAACACGTTTAACACACTTTACGGCACTTTTTCATCCACTAGCTTTACAGGTCCACACTACGAGAGCAGTGAACGCTGAGTTCGCTCTTGTGTTCGGGGTTTTTCTGCAACACTAACACTGCGGACTCCCCGGCGCCATATTGGCGCGCATCTTGGGGGAGGGGTGTGCGCGGTCTGCGCATGCGCGGAGGAGCATGCGTGTTGCTGCTCAGCTCTTCAGTTCTGTAGTTTACATAAAATATTCGTGCGTTTCATAGTTTTTCAATAAAGGCGCGTGGACATGTTTGCCAATATGAAATAACAGACTCAGTCAAGGCTTTTCAGTGTTTTATACGCCACTGACAGACATCCACCCTTAAATATACGGTTTTACAAATCCACAAGTTTATGGTATAAAAACACAATTTATTTACATTTACATTTATTGTGTTTAAAGTCGTCACTTTCTTTTTAGCGCTTATTACAACACAAAGTGTTTCAAAGCATCTTTACAGAGATAACAGGAAAATAACCGTTTCTAGAAGAAATTAGCGTCACGGTCCAGCTTAAGTAAGTTCAGTGATGCTTCATTTCGGTTGTAAAAAAGTTATTAATTTAGTTCATTTATTTATTTAAGTGTGTGTTAATATATACGCTCTGGATAAAACAGTGTTGTCATCATCCATTGTGAGAATTTTTCCTGTTAATTTTTTTTTTTGTTAACTTATTTGTGCATTTTATCCCTGTTTTTCTCTTAAACTTTTGCACGGACCCCCAGCGCTTCCGTGCGGCCCCTGAGGGTCCAAGAAATAATGTGCAAGAATAACTAATAAACACAGTCCGGGCTTTCCAGTGGTTTATATGCCACGGACAGACCGCCATCCGCCAATCTGACAAGTTTATGGTATAAAAACACATTTTATACTGTGAAATTATTATATATAGTGAATATTTGTTTCCCCCTACTCTTTATCTGACTGTAATGTTAGGTGTTTATTTTTTATGTTATTTATTTGTGCATTTTATCTCTTTTTTTAAAATAATTTTATATTTTCTCAATTTTTCCAGTGACCCCTAGCACCTCCGTATGGCCTCTTTGAAACATGTTTGTCGTAGATTTCAAAATTAAATTTTCAAAAAGAAATTCTCTCTAATGGCTTAGATCCTAAACATTGTCAATGTAAAACTGAATAAAAACAAGTCTGTAATCCCACATCTTTTCACTCTGATTTCAGGAAGTCCGGCTCCTGGTGTGGATCTGGGTGCGGTCCGGGTCCGGCTCCTGGTGTGTGTAGGTCGGTCAGCGTAGGGTCAAAGTGCTTACAGTGCAGGTAGTGTGTTGGTCTACTGCAATGCAGGCACTTACAGCTCTACTCTGACCCTGCGGCTCTTCTCCGGCTCTGCTCTGACTCCTGCGGCTCGGCTCCGGCTTGCCTCTGACTACTGCGGCTCCGGCTTGTCTCTGACTCCTCCGGCTCTGACTCCTGCGGCTCTGCTCCGGCTTGTCTCTGACTCCTCCGGCTCTGACTCCTGGGGCTCGGCTGCGGCTCTGCTCCGGCTTGTCTCTGACTCCTCCGGCTCCTGGGGCTCGGCTACGGCTTGTCTCTGACTCCTCCAGCTCCTGGGGCTCGGCTACGGCTGTCTCTGACTCCTCCGGCTCGGCTCTGCTACGGCTGTCTCTGACTCCGCCGGCTCTGCTGCGGCTTGTCTCTGACTCCTGCGGCTCCGGCTCGGCTCTGCTACGGCTTGTCTCTGACTCCTGCGGCTCCGGCTCGGCTCTGCTGCAGCTTGTCTCTGCTCCGGCTTGGCTCTGACTCCTGCGGCTACGGCTCGTTTCTGCTCCGGCTTGTTTCTGCTCCGGCTTGGCTCTTCTCCGGCTTGGCTCTGGCGGCTCTGCTACGGCTTATCTCTGACTCCTCCGGCTCTGACTCCTGCGGCTCGGCTCTGCTACGGTTTATCTCTGACTCCTCCGGCTCTGACTCCTGCGGCTCCGGCTCGGCCCTGCTCCGGCTTATCTCTGCTCCGGCTTATCTCTGCTCCGGCTTATCTCTGCTCCGGCTTATCTCTGCTCCGGCTTATCTCTGCTCCGGCTTATCTCTGCTCCGGCTTGGCTCTGGCGGCTCGGCTCTGCTACGGCTTGTCTCTGCTCCGGCTTGGCTCTGGCGGCTCGACTCTGCTACGGCTTGTCTCTGCTCCGGCTTGGCTCTGCTCCGGCTTGGCTCTGGCGGCTCGGCTCTGCTACGGCTTGTCTCTGCTCCGGCTTGGCTCTGGCGGCTCGACTCTGCTACGGCTTATCTCTGACTCCTCCGGCTCTGACTCCTGCGGCTCGGCTCTGCTACGGTTTATCTCTGACTCCTCCGGCTCTGACTCCTGCGGCTCCGGCTCGGCCCTGCTCCGGCTTATCTCTGCTCCGGCTTATCTCTGCTCCGGCTTATCTCTGCTCCGGCTTATCTCTGCTCCGGCTTATATCTGCTCCGGCTTGGCTCTGGCGGCTCGGCTCTGCTACGGCTTGTCTCTGCTCCGGCTTGGCTCTGGCGGCTCGACTCTGCTACGGCTTGTCTCTGCTCCGGCTTGGCTCTGCTCCGGCTTGGCTCTGGCGGCTCGGCTCTGCTACGGCTTGTCTCTGCTCCGGCTTGGCTCTGGCGGCTCGACTCTGCTACGGCTTATCTCTGACTCCTCCGGCTCTGACTCCTGCGGCTCGGCTCTGCTACGGCTTATCTCTGACTCCTCCGGCTCCGGCTCTGACTCCTGCGGCTCCGGCTTGTGCTAAGGTGCATTTAGTGCAGATAGTGGAGTAGACCAGCACCTACTGCCCTAAGTGCCCCTTCTGGCACAAGGGTGAGCAAACGCTGACCCCCGATCCCTGACCTCTGCTCCTCCACCGCTGCGGCTCATGTAGGGTTGGGTATCATTTTAATTTGAACGATTCCAATAGTTACAAAAGTTATTCAGTCAAGAACAGTGAGTTTTCTGTCTTCTGTTGTTTGATGAGTGTTATTATAGAGACGGCAGGAATATTAGTGCTGTCACTTTAAGAGCTGCACAGATCTAACCCTACTGATACCAACAAAGAGTTTAGTCTCCGATTCCCAACCCTAGTCATGCGGTTCTCTGCTAGTTTTGCCTGGTTGCACTACAAGAAAAATTGAGTTGTGCAAATCTATGCAAAACTGATGGTGGCCTGCTTCCCGTCTTCCCAGCGCTTGTGTGTGTGTGTGTGTGTGTGTGTGTGTGTGTGTGTGTGTGTGTGTGTGCTCCAGCGGTATTAAAGTGCTTATAGTGCAGGTAGTGTACTGAATCTCTCATCTACTGCAGTGTGAGCACTTCTAGTACTTCTAGACGCGAGTGCCGCTCCTCATGCTGTGTGTGCGTGCTCGCGTGTGCGTGCTCGCGTGTGTGTGCTCGCGTGTGTGTGCTCGCGTGTGTGCGTGCTCGCGTGTGTGCGTGCTCGCGTGTGTGCGTGCTCGCGTGTGTGTGCGTCTGCGCTGGTTAGTTTTGCTGGTTTGCTGTCAGCGTTCCTATCATGGCTGTGCAAATCCATGCAAAACTGATCATCGCAGAGCAAGTCTCCGCTTCCCAGTGTCCCTGTCAGATCCCGGACCCTCTTCCCAGTCTCCCAGTGAGTCTACCCTTCCCAGCGGATCCCAGTGTCCCTCTCTGCTCCGGCTGGGATCGGCAGCAATGCTCCGGCTGGAAGTATTGCACTTGTCCCGGCCTGTGAAGAGATCGGGAATACTTCAGCTCTCCTCTAATACACACACACACACACACACACACTTGTATTTCAAAAATTCCTCGCTACTGGACTCTTATGGGTCCATAAACACACATGCGTGTATATATTTAAGAAAAATTTGTTATTTCTATATATAACATGAATGTTGACTACTGTATATATACAAAATAATTCACAGTACACACACATCATGTAAACAAACTTTTATTTTGGATGCGATTAATTGTTGGATTAATCAAGTTTAGTTTTTAGTTTTATGTTACAACTCTTCAAAAAACAATTTCTCTCCACATTGTATCATGGAAATGATAAATTGATTTATGCATCAATATCTGTATGGAAACTTGTCTGACATTGAATAACAAATAATAATAAAAAATCTCACCCTTTTTTTCTTCTTTTTTTTTACTATTTAAGTTTATATCACACCATTCTGAGAGAAGTAATAATTGTGAGAAAGTTGAATTACAGTTTTGTGTTCAGTGTCAGAAACACAAGCCTTTATTAAAGTGTGTAAACTGTGATTGCACTGAAATGTTCAAACCCACACGATTGTTTTGTTTTTAAGGTTGATCGTGTTTTTAAGGTTGTTGGTTAGAAATCGTGTTTTTTATTTTGATGTAATTTGCATTATGAACACTAGATGGAGACGGTTGAGTTTCACAGCTTGTAGTTCCCAGAATAGACTTAAACTCATTGAGCACAACTTTAATAAATGCAACATGTCTAAGATATTCATTTTTATTAAGTTGTGTGTGTGTGTGTGTGTGTGTGTGTGTGTGTGTGTGTGTGTGTGTGTGTGTGTGTGTGTGTGTGCTCTAGTTTAAACTCTATTCTCAGAACTCACAAGCTGTGAAACTCAAATGTCTGTTTATTAATCAGGCTTTTTCTGTAATGTGCGCTTTTTTCAAGTTGCTTTAATATTAATTTATAAACTATTACATTTTGCTGTATCATGCTTGATTGATTTAGCCTTAGATTCATATATTTTCAAGATTATTACAAAGAGGGAAACGATTCCATCTCTATTCACTTCAGTATTTACTGCATGTTTGCGCTCATTATTGTCTGTGTTTAACAATCACTTTTGAAAATGTTTATAAATCATATCCTAACAATCTTTGTGGACATATTTAATTACATTTAGAAAAGATGCAATAAAATACTAGGTGAATTTACCCACTGCAAGACTTTATTCGGGACAGTAAAGACATTTATAATGTTACAAAAGATTCTGTTTCAAATAAATGATGTTCTTTTGCACTTTCTATTCATCAAAGAATCCTGAAAAATAAAATGTATCACAGTTTCCACAAAAATGTTAACTATGATAATAATAATAAATGTTTCTTAAGCATCAAATCATCATATTATAGTGATTTCTGAAGGATCATGTGACACTGAAGACTGGAGTAATGATGCTGAAAATTCAGCTTTGATCACAGGAATAAATTACACTTTACTATATATTCACATAGAAAACAGCTGATTTACATTATAATAATATTTCACTGTTTTACTGTACTAACTCTATAATTAAAAATCGTATTGATTCCAAGCTGGTGTGTTGGAGTATAGGGAATAAACTGTTAGACTCAGTCACTGTTCAAATAAAGATGAATCATGTTTGTTTCATTTATTCAAAAATGACCTACATATGGGTACATTTTAAATAATTGTGACAATTGACAAATTATGAAAACTTTTTTTTAATCTTAATTAAAATTAAAACAGAAATGATTCCTTGTAAATACTGTTTTAATTTGTGAAAAGTTTTAAGTTTCTTTTTTTTAACATGACAAATAAGAACCAATCATCCTTCTCCAGGAAGTGACGTCATTTTGGAGGGAAAGCAGGAGCACAAACAGCAGTAAGGGAATGGATTTAATGTTCTCAGTGGTTTTGTGTGTTATTAGTTGATTAGTTCAAGTTAATAATGTCAACATTTCGAATGGTTTCAGAATGAGCTATTAGTCTCTCTATCCTGCATGTTTTCTGTGTGAAACCATGTGTGATGATGATTGACAGCTGTCAGCCTGATTGACAGACACTCAGATCAGATCTCTTCAGTTAAGTGCTGGTTTGTTCATATTAGTTCATATCAGGGATCAGTATTGCACATTTTCTTCTGTAACGGCTCATGATGAGTGAATGGATCATTATGTTTGATAAATCAGCTAATGTTAACCTGGGTTATTTTTCATATCTTATCAGTCTGTTTGTTTGATACCTTTCACAGTGTGCAGTGTTTTCAAAGGAAATTTTACAGGAAAATATATCTGTAATTGTGTGAATAACTGAGGCCAACAGATGGCGATCTCAGTAAAAGTTTCTCCGGTCAAACTTCAATTTTACTATTTATTATTCGCTGTTGTAGCGAAAGGGCCATTTTAACACGGATATTTTGGAGAAATAGTCCTTCACGAGGTGATATTAGGCTATTGATGATGGATTAACCCTTCAGTAAACTGTGTTGAAGTCGTAGATGTGTTTCCTGAGGTACAGATGCTCATCATATGACATATGACTATGTATTAAATAAGCTCTTTCAGTACTTCTAATAGTAGTTTTTAACCCTTTCATATCCAGCTCTACACAGTAGACTCTCTCGAGTGTGTTGTGACTGAGCCGGATTGCATTTGAAAATGTGCTGTTATAGTGATTAAATTAGTGTGTAGGCTACACTTATTTGTACCAAAATAGCATTTATAGTTTGATGTTCATGAGACGGGCTTTATATTAAACAAACTCGTTTGCACACCGTTTAAACTGGCAGATGTGTGTTTAAAGAGCCCGTGTAAGTCTTGATGTTGTTTTTGGGTTCTACTTGAACAGGTTTTGATGGAAGCTTGTTTCCGCCACAGATAAAAAATAAAAAGGTAATTGCGACTTTTTCAGTTTACATCTCGCAATTCTGACTTTTTATCTCAGAATGTGTGATATAAAGTCGCAATTTGGTGTTATATAAAGTCAGAGTTGTGAGATAAATACTCACAATTTTAAGAAATAAACTCGCAAATCAGACTTTTTTTCTCAGAATTGCATGTTTATATCTCGCAATTCTGACTTCATATCAAGCAATTGTCTTTTAAGGCGAGACACGGCAGGCAAAAACATCGGGTTATTTTTCACTGGTCAATTTTGAGATGTTGGGCTATTTGTCTTTAATAACATGCTTCTTTCAGACTTGTGCTTAAAAAAAGTCCAAAATACACATTTAGGTCTTTATTTTACTACACTTTGTCTGTTTGCGTGTGTAGATTTCGCATAAATTCAACAAAAGTTGTCGTTATAAATCATCCCTCTGCTCTGCGATCGCTGTCATCACACACACCGTTAGAAAGCTCTCTCTCTCCTTTGCAACGCTATCGGATCCAAATATGGTCATTTTCTGTTTATCAGCAACCAATCGTGAAAGTAAAACGAGCGATTTAACTCGAAAGGCGCAATCTCATCGGCTGATGCCAATTTCTGACAACGTGATTTGTTCAGAATCGTCACGTGACGCGGTCTGACATTATATAAATGCATCACATACATTTTTTCCTACACTCCTAGTGACGATTTTCCACTTCTGTTGAACCTACATACACCAAACTTTACAGTCCTATTCCCAACTATATTGTGAAGGTTTGTTCAGAGGGATTTGTTGATATACCATTCTTGGCCTGATTTATATGACATGTTATGCCTAAAAATAGGGCGGAAATCAATTTTTTAAGGCTATTGGCAGTATTTTCTGATGTTCAGGGTAACAAAAGGAGATATTCATAATCCCCTCTTGTAAATGTCTTTTTATTGAATATATCAACAAAATGCAAAAATAATTTTGAACCTTGTTTTTTTCATCTTCAAAAAACGTCACTTCAAAATATATGCAAATTAGTGCATATTTAATTAGATATAGCCTGATTAGCATATTTAAACATAAAATAACAGAAAACTTGCAATAGATTTTTCTCCTATTCATGCGAGTAATCAACTGGTAAAGTTTCATGGTGATATCTGTACGTTAAAATTTTTACCCTATTCACCTGTAGTGTCTCGCCTTAAAATGTTTTATTCTGTAGCGGAAACAAGCTTCCACAGGTTTTCCTGCTTGAATGTTGATTATTTTCCTCATATTCTCCATTGTTGCGGTGTCGAGTTAGTGGTCGCTAAGTTAATAACTAATGATCTTTACAACGGAAGTGAATCAATCAAAACTAACTTTATCTGGACAATAACTTTATTCTAGATCTGCTGTAAAGCCTGAACAATCTCTGTTACTGTAATCGCCTATTATCACTGTAAAGCTGCTGTGAAACTCTATGGGCCCTATTTTAACGATCTGAAACGCAAGTGTCAAAGCGCAAGTAAGTTTGTGGGCGGATCCCGGCGCTGTTGCTATTTTCCCGGCGGGATAAACGCCTCTCTGGCGCTAATCTAAAAGGGGTTGGTCTGAAGTAGCTTCATTACTCATAGGTGTGGTTTGGGCGTAACGCGAAACAAACCAATAAGAGCTTTATATCACATTCCCTTTAAGAGCATGATGAACGAGGTGCGCTTGTTCCATGGCGTAATACTATTATAACGGCGCATTTACCAGGGGCGCTTCAGAATCGGTCCTCAGGCGAGGAGATCGATGTTCTCGTCAGGCCGTAAAAGAAAGAGAAGTGACATTGGGGAATGGACAAACCCACCCACATTAGCTTCGGTTAAACATGCATATAATAATTTGGGTAAATGTGTAAGCTTTATGCCTATTTTCCCCATCGTCATGGACACAACAATGATCTCCCTCGTGTTTTAATATTTTTCCTTATAATAATGTATAATTTGCAAAAAGTTAAATGCATCTGTGTAGATGAGAGAATCATCTACAGTGTATGCGCGTTGTTCACACTCTGTATTATGGCCAAGCATGCGCGCTTAAAATAGCATCTGAATGTACGCGCAATGCGCCACTGACTTTGGACTGGGTTTTTTCTGGTCAGTGTCGCAGTTGTTTTATAGAACAGCTGAATAGCATGAGGGAAAGTTTGCGCCGGAACACGCCTCCTCTTTGCGCTGAACCGCCCCGGGGAGCGCAAGTGTATTTCTTAGTTAACCGACGTGTGTCTGTGGAGGGAAAAGTCCGCTTTGCGCGGGTGTAAAATAGGAATGAAACATGCGTCAGTGTACAAAGTCATTTGGGCCGGGTGCAAGATAGGGCCCTATATTGTTACAGCCAGTGGTTAAATTGGGCCGGGGCTCTCCGGGGCTCAGCCCCGGCACATAAGCCTGCTCGTTTGCAGTCAGTTGCCTACTGGAAATTATGTCACATACAATTTGATGAAAGTGATGCTTTTGAAAACATATTTCTGACAATAAATGAAAGATTTTTGAAATGGCATGTCTATTTTGTCTCGGCGGAGCTGAGATGAGAAAAATCGGAACACGGCCGTATTTTTGTTCAGCTGCTTAATCTCGTTGTCAGTCGACCATGATCGCGCACCGCTCGCGCATGCGCATCTGACACGGATAAATGTACGCAGCAATAATGAATGTTCCTGGGAGACCGTGGTTGCGCGGGATGTGGATGTTCCAGAAATGTCAAAAAAGTGCCCTGGCCTTGAATGACAAGGTAAGAAAAATAAGACTAAATCAAAATTAAATAACCAGGACTAGGTTGACCATGTGATTTTTCTCAGGAGATGTTTTGAGCATTTTACTTCAGATACCGGATTATCAGCAAACTGCCAAGAGAATTGCTAATTTAACGTTAGCTGGCTACTTAAAATAAACTAGCAATCTATTCAGTCAGCATATTTGTATTTGATCTGTGTGAATTACCATCTCTGTTCGAAATCTGCAATTGCAGTTATTCGCGGAATTATCAACTTTACGTGGGTTGTGTAATGAGGCAACCACTGGAGCCAGAAATCAAAACTTTGCCTTTTTATGTGTGTGTGTGTGTGTGTGTGTGTTGTCGTAGTAAAGAGAGAGAATGGGAGAAGGAAGTTTGTATGAGGTGGACCTGGTCACCACAGACCCAAATCTTCTCAGCTGTTGCTACTGTCATATGCTGCACTGTCTCTCCATGTGGCACATTATGTTTGGCACATTGTATGGGTCACTATATCATAACAAGGTATTACAACGTGTAATCAAGTGATGACTGATTAGCAGTAATGTAAATGCTAAATGTCCTAATACCTGTTGCAAAGTAAATGCTCTTAACCTTGCAGTTTTTCACATATCATGTAATACTCAATTTCTCCATTTCTTTGCACAAAACTCTCCAGAAAGTGCTATTTAATGGTTTATTTTTCAAAAAAAAATTCACGGGGGGGCATGCCCCCGGACCCCCCTAGGGAGAGCACCCCCACATAATAAATCCCAATTTAACCCCTGGTTACAGCACTGTATAAATGAAGGAGATTGGACTTGTCTAAAGATGCTGTACGTAACGGCAGTGCGAGGGACGCATATAAAAGTCCACGTTAGGGTCAGGGTTAGCATTATGAACCCAGTCGGGGCGGATATGATCCGAGTGTCTCCTCATCCTTCACCCGGATCTCAGTCACTGAAGGGTTAATTTGTGTTAGTTAGTCATTAATTAGTAGAGATCATTATAGTTCGCATCAGATCCTTCAGGAAGAGCATTTGACTGGGATTTCACCATATTTTCAATCAGAGAACATCTAACAAAAGCAAGAACACAGTCAGAGTTTTATCATGAACACAAGCGGTTGTTCACCAGCATCCGGTTCTCTCCCAAACGGTGTTCCCAAGCTTTCCCAGTAGAGGCCAGTGACGGACAGAAGCAGAACTCGTTGGGGACTGGAGTTCAGCTGGAAGAGATGGGTTATAGAACTGCATGTTGAGGCCCATATATGTATTAAAACACTGCATGATATCAGAGTTTTCAGTGTGAATGTATTAATTCTAAATAGTGTGTATAAACCCAGTGAAGATTTACATTAAACACTATTTCTGAATGTTCAAAATGTCCAGTGAAAACGTTTGTTTTCATTCCATTCCGTCATTATTCAAATAGAGAATGTTACTTTTAAATGTTCTCGTAATTGTTACTTTAGAATGTTTATTTTGAATGTTCTCTGAACGTTACTTTTGAATGTTCTCTGAACGTTACTTTTGAATGTTCTCTGAATGTTACTTTTGAATGTTCTCTGAACGTTACTTTTGAATGTTCTCTGAACGTTACTTTTGAATGTTCTCTGAATGTTACTTTTGAATGTTCTCTGAACGTTACTTTTGAATGTTCTCTGATTGTTACTTTTTAATGTATATTTTGTATGTTCTCTGAATGTTTATTTTGAATGTTACTTTTGAATGTTCTCTGATTGTTACTTTTGAATATTACTTCTGAATGTTCTGAAACAAGTAACATTTAAAAAACATCAGAGGAACGTCCAACTGAAACATTTCAGAAAATAAATGCTCCATTAACAATGTATAAATAATGTTTTTGTGCTAATGTTGTGAGAACATTATTAAAGACCTGATAAACATTTTATTAATGTGATTAATGAAATAATGTTTGTTCATAACTCTCAGTCCTTGCCAGAACATTCCCTGTTATCTGTTAAGCTAAAAAATAAGAGGATGATGAACAACAGAAACTGCTGCCAACTTCTGGAAGTTTGTGTAAATAGATTCTGGATTAAAGTTTTCTGAAATTCCCCAAGAGGTCACGGGGTTCATGTTGTATTTAAATATCCCCAGCAGATCGTGACTGATATGCAGTTATTCATTTCATTACACTGTAATGATGTTGTTGAATGAAGCGCGTTCAGGGCGTTTCTATGACGTATCACACACACTGTCCGCAGTAAAATAGCCTTTTCTCTCTCACTCACAACCCAAAAACTGTGCAGTGAAGAAGTTCTTCTCTGAGGAGGATCTGTTTTCTCTCTCACTCACAACCCAAAAACTGTGCAGTGAAGAAGTTCTTCTCTGAGGAGGATCTGTTTTCTCTGACAGCTGCAGGTTCACGTTCATCAGCGGGAGCGCGTGATGGTTCCCACGCCGGGATTTAATCCCAGATAGAGTCTGCGTGTTTCCTTGCGGAGTAATGCAGGAGTAACGCATCAGATCCAACTGGAGGAGTAAAGCAGGAGTAACTCGGGAGTAAAGCATCAGATCCAACTGGGTGAATAAATCAGTAGTAACCCAGTACTAAAGCAGGAGTAACCCAGTACTAAAGCAGGAGTAACTCAGGAGTAATGCAGTAGTAAAGCAGGAGTGACACAGGAATAAATCAGGAGTAACACAGGAGTAACACAGGAGTAAAGCAGGAGTAAATCAGGAGTAAAGCATCAGACTGAGGAGTTCGGGATGTTCGTGGCTCTGTGTGCGCTCCTGGTCCTGCGCGCGTCCGTCGCCGCGGATGTGCACGCGCTGAACTGCAGTCACGTGAAGAGTGCGTTCACGGCTCTGGGTTTGAGTCCTGTCAGCGGTTTTCCCGCCGAGGAAACATCAGGTACAAGAGTTTAATCACACAATGTGAGTGAATAAAGGAGACGGGGCAAGTTGTCACAATCTGCATGTCAGTAACTGTCCTCCAGTCAGTGTATGCTGGTTTCACACTGTAACCGCTTTAAATTACTAGAATATAATATTTAATTCTGTCCTCCAGGGGAAGTTTACAGAACCATAATTAACTGTTCCATAACAAGTGAACACAATAAAACATTGTCACTGTACAATGAAAGCTATATGAGGGATTTTCATATATATGATTATATTATGCATTTTCAGTTAGCTATTATATATATACTGGTTTTCATGAATGCTATTGTTTCATAGTCGTTTTGTTGACATTTAACTGAAAAACCTGTAATCATTTGTGACAACTTACCCCGTATAGTGTGGCCTATTGGTGGGAATGTGTGTTAGTTTGTGTAGATGGTCGTTTCCCGCTGTAGTTTATAATATCATATCAACTCTGAGTTTGGCATCTCTATTGTTTAATAATGTGAATTTACTACTCATACTCTACATTATGTTCAACTCTCGTGTTGTTTTACAAAAAGCTGCTGGATTTCAGTTTCAGTCTGTCAGATTTATTTGAGCAGCTGAAAATAACTGAAATACTGAGAAACATAAAGCGATCACTAGATATGGACCAGTAATTGCTAACAAATCATTAAAATCTCTCTCTCTCTCTCTCTCTCTATATATATATATATATATAAACACAATATTTCTGACCCTGCAAACTACAATCCTGTTTGAATCGATGAGACTTACAGGGAATAATGCTATTATTTTGCATATATTAGCTGACTTTCATGCATATCCTGGCCGTTTATATATAAATATGAGCAAGGCCTTTATTCATGACTCATGGCTATAATTGTTGGCTTGTTTTAAAAATAATAATCTCAAGGCTGTCTCCAGTTAAAGCTCCCTATGAACATAATTTTGTCGTTTGTGAGGATTTGGGACTGTAAGAAATGTGTGATGGACTGAAAGTGTCTCTGATGAAGGACCTGAGATTTCTGTGACATTTATTTAGAGTTTACGTGAATGTCACTTACAGTAAAACATTATAATACTTCATAGTGCACTATTTTTGTAAAAATTATAATAGATTATTAAATTGTTAAAGTTTAGACATTCCTTTTGATTATTAAAATTTAAGAAAACCATTCAAATGGAACGTCCTGGTTGCATATGCAACCCACCGTTCCCTGAAGGAGGGAACGGAGGACGTAGTCGACGTCGACTGAATGGGATCACGCCAGGGAGCCTATTGTCTTCGAGTATTATTGAACGAGCCAATACACATTGGCGTGCGAGATCTGCATCTCACACTCCGCCCCGCAGCGCGGGCTAAAATACGGAAGTGGATGCACGCACCATTTGCTTTTCGCTGAGGACCGAGCGTAACTCGGAGTCAGCGGTGGTCCAGCGGTAGTGGCAAGGGGACTACGTCCTCCGTTCCCTCCTTCAGGGAACGTTGGGTTGCATACGCAACCAGGACGTTCCCTTTCAGTCGATAACGTCGGACGTAGTCGACTTCGACTGAATGGGATCACCCTTTGAACACGCCACTAACGCTGCCACCTTCCAGTGCCTAGACAAAAGCCTTCTGATCCTCCCGACGTTTTAGCGGAAGAGGACAGGGCTTAGGCCAGGAAGTCGCTGCTGTTCCACAAGACCCACTCAGTTAGACTTGGTAACACTGGGAAAGCGTGCCCAACATCGGAAGGAAGGGACGCTGCGGAAGCCCAACCAACCCCGAAAACAGGGAGGGGGGGGGGGGGAAATACGCATATGAACTGGGCGGAGGACCGGGCAGTACAACATATGGAGTATCACTGGGGTGGCCCCAGCCTAGAGAGGGGGGAGACAACACCGATTTACAGTGACGGCAGGACTCTGCCAAGGGAAAGACACGGGCTCACCTTGGGGAGCCATATCGTGGAAGAATACACATATGGGGTCGCCGTAGGGACCGCAACATATGGACCCAGCCAAACACGGGTTCCACACTGCATACGAGTGGTAGGCATAACACCGGACGTTCGGCCACGTCCGACGTTGGAGGGGTGCGGAGGAGCTCAACAGGTTCCGGATAAGGGAATTCAACTGGAGCAGAAATGGCGCACGTATCCGGTCCGTAGGAGGGGAATGGCGCAGCAAGCCGATACTGAACCGGGGCTCACGGTGTTACTGGCTTCTATGAGAAGAGAGCACAAGGGAAGCAACCGGTTCGACATGTAGGCTATAGAATCTAGCAAACGTATTAGGTGTCGCACAGCCCGCAGCTCTACAGACATCTGTCAGCGAGGTACCCTGCGCCAACGCCCAAGAAGCGGCAACACTCCTTGTGGAGTGAATGAATGAATGAATGAAATACACTTTATTGTCCCTAAAGGGGAAATTTGTGTTGGACTCAAGGTGTGAGCTCGTAGTCCTGGGGGACAGGGTTCACCTTGGGACTCATACGCCAAGATGATGGCATCCACTATCCAGTGGGCCAACATCTGCTTGGAGACAGCCTTTCCCTTCCGCTGATCTCCGTAACAGATGAAGAGCTGCTCTGAGGTCCTAAAGCTTTGCGTTCTGTCCACGTATAAGCGCAGAGCGCGAACGGGGCAGAGAAAAGCCAGGGCTGGGTCTGCCTCCTCCGGGGGCAGCGCTTGCAGGTTCACCACCTGATCCCGAAAGGGGGTGGTAGGAACCTTGGGCACATATCCAGGCCGGGGTCTCAGGACAACGTGAGAGTTAGCCGGCCTGAATTCCAGGCACGACTCGCTGACCGAGAATGCGTGCAGGTCCCCTACCCTCTTGATGGAGGCCAAAGCAAGCAGGAGGACTGTCTTTTGGGACAGAATTTTTAACTCTGCAACCTGCAAAGGCTCGAAGGGCGGTCTCTGCAGTGCGGTTAGCACCAGAGATAAGTCCCAAGAGGGTATAGAAGGGGGGGCGAGGCGGATTCAATCTCCTCGCTCCCCTCAGGAACCTGACGATCAGATCGTGCTTCCCCAGGGATTTCCCGTCTATTGCATCGTGATGTGCGGCAATAGCGGCAACATACACTTTGAGGGTGGAGGGGGACAGCCGACGCTCCAAAGCCTCTTGCAGGAAAGAAAGCACGGAAATGATCGAACACCTTCGGGGGTCTTCTCTGTGAGAAGCACACCACTCAACGAACAGGTTCCACTTCAGGGAGTAAGCAAGCCTCGTAGAGGGAGCTCTCGCTGAAGTGATGGTATCTACGACTGCCTGTGGTAGATTACCTAGAACCTCCGCGTCCCGTCCAGGGACCACACATGGAGTCTCCAACAGTCTGGACGCGGGGGCCATATGGTGCCCCGTCCCTGAGAGAGCAGGTCCTCTCTCAGAGGAATGGGCCAGGGAGGAGCTGTCGAGAGGAGAAAAAGTTCGGGGAACCAGGTTCGGTTTGGCCAATAAGGGGCAACTAGCAAAACCTGCTCCTCTTCCTCCCTGATTTTGCACAGTAGTTGTGCCATGAGGCTCACTGGGGGAAACGCATACTTGCGGAGGCCCCGGGGCCAGCTGTGAGCCAGTGCATCCGTGCCGAGGGTCCCCTCGGTGCGGGAATAAAACAACTGGCAATGGGACGAGTCCGGAGAGGCAAACAGATCTATCTGTGCTCCCCCGAAGTGGTCCCAAATCAGCTGGACCGCCTGGGGATGGAGTCGCCATTCCCCGGAGGCCAAAATCTGTCGTGAGAGCTCGTCGGCGCCACGATTGAGCAGGCCAGGGATGTGAACGGCACGAAGCGACCTCAGATGCTTCTGACTCCATAGGAGGAGGTGGCGGGCGAGTTGTGACATGCGACGGGAACGTAGACCACCTTGGCGGTTGATGTACGCAACGGTCGCCGTGCTGTCCGTACGGACCAGTACATGCTTGCTGAGCAGCGTCGTCTTGAGGCGTCTCAAAGCAAGGAGCACTGCTAACAACTCGAGGCAGTTGATGTGCCAATGCAGGTGGGACCCCGTCCAGGTGCCAGCTACTGCATGCCCGTTGTACGTGGCCCCCCAGCCGGTGTTGGAGGCGTCTGTGGAAACCACAGCATGCCTGGACACTTGTTCTAGGGACACACCGGCCCGGAGAAATGAAAGGTCCGACCACGGGCTGAGGGTTTGGAGGCAGGCCGGGGTGATTTTTACACGGAGCATGCCTCTCTGCGAAGCTCTCCACCACGGGACTCGGTCGCGAAGCCAGTGCTGGAGTGGTCTCATATGAAGCAGGCCGAGCGGCGTAACTGCGGCTGCGGCTGCCATATGCCCCAGGAGCCTCTGAAATTGTTTCAGATAAACCACTGTACTGCTCTTGATGAGATTCAGGCAGTTCAGCACCGACCGGGCGCGATTCTCTGTGAGGCGCGCCGTGTGTTGGACCGAGTCCAGCTCCAAACCGAGAAAAGAGATCCTCTGCACGGGGGCGAGTTTGCTCTTCTCCCAGTTGACCTGAAGACCCAACTGGCTGATGTGCTGGAGCAGCAAATCCCTGTGTTCGCATAACTGCTCCCGAGACTGCGCTAGTATGAGCCAGTCGTCGAGATAGTTGAGAATGCGAATGCCACGCTTTCTCATGGGAGCGAGGGCTACCTCTGCGAGCTTCGTAAAGACACGGGGTGACAGGGCCAGCCCGAAGGGTAGGACTTTGTACTGATACACCTGACCCTCGAACGCGAAACGCAGAAATGGCCTGTGTCGCGGCAGGATGGAGACATGAAAGTACGCGTCCTTCAGGTCTATCGCTGCAAACCAATCTTGGGGAAGGACACATTGGAAGATGCGTTTCTGCATTAGCATTCTGAACGGGAGCTTGTGGAGGGCCCGGTTCAGGACTCGCAGGTCCAAGATTGGTCGTAACCCACCACCTTTCTTGGGTACAATGAAGTACGGGCTGTAAAAGCCGGTCTTCATCTCGGCTACAGACACCGGCCTTCGCCAGCAGGACAGCGATCTCCGCGCGCATGACAGGAGCAGATTTGCTCGACACCTAAGTGTGGCGAATGCCACTGTACCTGGGCGGACTCCGGCGGAACTGAATCGTGTAGCCGAGCCTGATGGTACGGAGGAGCCAGCTGGACGGGTTGGAGAGCACCTTCCAGGCCTCGACAAACCGGACCAGGGGGACCAGAGGCACCACAGGCACACCCGGGGTGGGGCAGCGAGGTGGAGGACAGGGACTCGGCTCGGAAGGCCCGTGGGCGGCCCGAAGCGGGGTCTGAGTGAGCCGTGCTGCACTTACCTGACTCCACGGGGCAACAAAGGATGGGTGAGAAGGCGGATGACCGGGTCCTCGAACGCATCGTGTTGCTGGCTGGCGAACAAGAGGGGGCTGGGGGGAGCAAGGCTGTTCCACAGGGTCGCAAACCGCCAGCCTCGCCCTCTTGGGACCCAGGGACGGAGAAATTCGCTCTTTCGACAATTTGGGTACCACTGGACTCCGGAGAGCCAATGGTGGAACGGTGACCATCTGAAGAGCTAGTCCCCCCATCCCTGGGTGGCCTGTCTCAGGAATGCTTCTGACAGTCGCCCCCTGGCTGGGCAGTGACTGAGACAGACCGGGCGGCCTGCCTGCTGCTGGTTCTACGCTGGGGCCTGGGTGAAGGCTGTTGCGGAGACCCTGCGGAACCGGAGGCAGCGGCAGGGGGACGCCCTCGGCGACGAACGGGCGGAGGGACTATCACCGGCGGCAGGGTGGAGGCAACAGCGGGCCGCCGGGATAGGGTGTGTCGGGGAGCCTCCGTCCGAACCTGGGTGGCAGAGAACTGTTGGGCGCAGCTCTCCGCCACGTCGCCGAACAACCCAACCTGGGAAATTGGGGAGTCCAGGAACCGAACCTTGTCCGCATCCGCCATCTCAACCAGGCTGAGCCAACGATGGCGTTCCTGGACCACCAAGGTGGACATCGCTAGACCGACCGCACATGCCGCGACACTCGTTGCCTGGAGGGTGAGGTCAACGGCAGTGCAGAGCTCACTCATGAGCGCCCGGTCTAAAGTACCCTCGTGCATGTCTCTGAGTGTCTTGGCCTGGTAGACCTGCAACAACGCCAAGGCATGCAAAGAGGAAGCGGCTTGCACGCAAGCTCTGTAAGCTCTGACCGCCAATCCTGACGCGAACTCACAGGCCCGCGAGGGGAAACAAGGATCCCCCATCCAGGATGCAGCGGCCGTTGGACATAAGTGAGTCGCAACAGACCGCTCCAATGGAGGGATAGCCTCATAACCCTTCACCGCTCCTCCGACAAGGGTAGTGAGGGAGGAAGAACTACTTAAGTCGTTTTCAGCAGTAAAAGGTGCCGTCCACGACCAAGTAAGCTCTTCATGCACTTCGGGGAAGAAGGGCACTGGGGCGGCGGGCTGAGAACCAGCACGGCCCGCCCCGAGATACCAATCATCCAACCGAGACTGAACAGGACACGGTGGAGGGTTCCACTCGAGCCCGACAGCCTCGGCGGCCCGTTTCAGCATAGCTGACAATTCTGGATCCGGCTCGGGCAACATTGAACTCCCAGAGGGAGACAACGCAGCCGAGTCGTCATCTCCAGAAGTCAGCTCACCCTCCGATGCTGCAATCGACGTCCTGTCCTCCAGGGGAGCCCCGAGTGAAACCGCTGGCCGACCCATTACAGATGGACCAGCGGACAACACCGGAGGCTCCAATGGCAGCAGTGGAAGGGAGGGGTGAGGAGCCCACAGGGAATGGTTACCGGGCGGGACATCCAACACTACCCTCCGGTCACCCATCCCACACAGCACCCGTGCAGGGTGGGGCGTGGTAATGGGGACTCTCTCTCCGCGAACGAAGGCGAGTCTCGCCCTCAACACTGCGACAGTCATGTTCCCACAGTGAAAACATGAGCTGTCCACAAAAGCTGCCTCAGCGTGCTGTAAGCCCAAACACGTGATACAACAATTGTGACCATCAGAGAGAGACAGGGAACGACCGCACCCAGAAACGCACGGGCGGAATGACATCTTGAAAAAGACGCAAACGCACCCGTGTTGCTCTTTTAGGAAGTGAAAAACTCTCACCAGTGCCGGAGCACACAGGGGAATGACCGCGGCAACACCAACACAGGAATGGTGCACCCTGTGTCAGTGAAGCACTCACTTTCTCGCCCTCAACCGACCGTCAGACAAACAAACACAAACAGAAACTTGGTTGCTGTGAGAACAGCAGTTGAGAGCTTGAAGCTCGCGATCACCGCTGCACTCGCGCTGCAAACACCGACACCAGGAGAGACTTCCCAAAGAAGCGCCGACACACTCGCTCGTTGTACAACAACACTCTTCAGATCCAGACATGAAGCTCGGCTCCGAAGCGAAAGGCAAATGGTGCGTGCATCCACTTCCGTATTTATACCCGCGCTGCGGGGCGGTGTGTGAGATGCAGATCTCGCACGCCAATGTGTATTGGCTCATTCAATAATACTCGAAGACAATAGGCTCCCTGGCGTTTTCCCATTCAGTCGACGTCGACTACGTCCGACGTTATCGACTGAAAGGGAACCCAGAAAAATAAAACGGCTAAAACGGTTAAACTTAATACATTGTTACAATTTCAACCTGTAATTTCAACCTGTTCAACCTGTTACAATTTCAACCTGTTCAACAAGCTTTTTGATGATTAAAATTTACTTTAACCATTAAAATTGAATCTAGAAAAATGGAATTTGTGAAATGAAACTGTATTTCCTCAGTGATGTGGATGCAACATCTGCTGTCCTCATTATATTTCAATAGTAAAGTTTGTTTATTTAGTTCGCAATATTATTGCTTTAATTGCCATATGTTAGAAATCATCTTTGTTTTTGCTGATAAGAGGCCAGAGATCTCAATTCTGTTCAATTCGAGTTTATTTCTACAGCGCTTTTCACATTTCATATTGTTTCAAAGCAGCTTTCGGTGTTACAGTGTTCAGTTACAGTAACGTTTATATTATAAACACCTATAATATAGTTCATATGACAGTATTATAAACAGGTATAATATAGTTCACATGACAGTATTATAAACACCTGTAATATAGTTCATATGACAGTATTATAAACAGGTATAATATAGTTATTGCTATATTTTTCTCTTCTGCTCATCTAAGCTGCGTTCATTTGATCAAAAATACAGTAAAATAGTGCAATATTATTCCAATGTAAATCAGCTGTTTTCTATGTGAATATCTAGTAAAGTGTAATTTATTCCTGTGATCAAAGCTGAATTTTCAGCATCATTACTCCAGTCTTCAGTGTCACATGATCCTTCATAAATCACTGTAATATGATGATTTGATGATCAAGAAACATTTATGATTTTCAGAATTCTTTGATGAATAGAAAATTCAAAATAACAGCATTTAGAGTTCAAGATGGCGCCGAGTATGGCTGCTGCGTTGCGAGCTCCGTCACAACATGGTAGTTTTTTGTTTGTTCTGTTTACAGTTCTTTTGTTTTTTGTCTCGGATGTTGTCTGTCTTATTCAGTACGACATACAAACACTTTTGGACATTGGTTCCGCAATCGAACACCGAAAACCGGACTTTCATTTCTTCAGTGATGCCCCGCTGTTTACAAACACGGCAGCGGAGCCCTTTGTCTGGGCAGCTTGGCCGCGGAAACGCAGCCGGAGAAGGGGAAGAAGAGCCGGCGTTCTCGTCAGAGTAAGACGGCGTGCAAATCGACCCCCGCTTCCCAGTATTCTGCTAGCAAACGTTCAGTCTCTAGACAACAAGCTCTGTGAGTTGAGAGCGCGGATCTCTTTCCAACGGGAGACGAGGGACTGCTGCATTATCTGCCTTACAGAAACTTGGATGTCTGCTGAGATTCCAGACTCGGCCATCGAAACCGCGGGGTTCTCAGTGCACCGAGCGGATAGAGTTAAAGACCTCTCAGGTAAAAGCAGAGGTGGGGGTGTATGTTTTATGATCAACAAATCCTGGTGTGATCAGAGGCACGTACATTCTATCAAGTCTTTCTGCTCTCCTGATCTGGAATTTCTCATGCTTCTGTGTCGACCATTCTGGCTACCGAGGGAATTCACAGCGGTCATTATCACGGCTGTGTACATTCCCCCACAAGCCGACACAGACCGGGCACTAAAGGAACTGTATGGGGAAATAAGCGAGCAGGAAACCGCGCACCCTGAGGCCGCGTTCATTGTGTCCGGGGACTTTAACAAAGCCAACTTCAAGAAAATAGCACCTAAATACCACCAACACATAAACTTTAACACACGAGGGGACCGGGTTTTGGATCATTGCTACTCCCCTTTCCGGGATGGCTACAAATCCCTCCCCCGCCCACCTTTTGGCAAATCGGATCACTCTTCCGTTCTCCTTCTGCCCGCTTACAGGCAGAAACTGAAACAGGAAACACCCGCCCTCAAAACGATCCAGTGCTGGTCGGACCAATCAGACTCTATGCTTCAGGACTGTTTTGATCACGCGGACTGGGAGATGTTCCGGTCGGCCTCTGATGACGACATCGAGGCTTATGCTGACAGCGTAACATGTTTCATCAGGAAGTGCGTAGAAGACGTTGTTCCGATCAAAACAATACGGATTTACCCGAACCAGAAACCATGGATTAATGGCGATGTTCGTGCAGCACTCAACGCGCGGACCTCCGCTTTTAACTCCGGGAGTGCGGAGGAGCAAAAACAAG
>NW_027508813.1:45000-52500 GCF_051911475.1 Siphateles boraxobius | reverse complement strand
CAAAAACACTTCATTTACTGGGATGATTATGTTTGACAGCATTACACACTATACTGTATCATATATAAAGTGTGTGTATGTGTGTGAGAGAGAGTGTGAGTGTGTGTGTATGAGAGTGTGAGAGAGAGAGAGAGAGAGAGAGAGAGAGTGTGTGTGTGTGGAGAATAGCTGAACTTTGAGTCTGTTTGTTCATAAGAGTGTTTTGGGACAGCTTGGATTCAGTTGTTCATTTATTTGAGCTTAGAATTTTAAAAAATCAGTAGATATAAAAAGAAAATTGTGTGGAAAAATAATAAATTTAGAAATATGAATCTATCATTGCACAGACAGATATTGTATACATTATACAAATTGTCCAGTAATCATTGGCTGCAATTTGAAAGGATTTCATTACAGATTTCAATAAAAAATGCTGATTCATTCAGTAATGAAATGAGTGAAGTTTTTATGAGTGAGTCATTGAATCATTCAGTCAAGAGATGAAAAAAACACTGATTCATCCAGAAATTAAACAAGTGAATTCTTTATGAGTGAGTCATTGAATCATTCAGTCAAGAGATTAGTTAAAAAACACTGATTCATCCAGAAGTTAAACTTTTGAATTCTTTATGAGTGAGTCATTGAATCATTCACTCAAGAGATTAGTTAAAAAACACTGATTCATCCAGAAATTAAACTTTTGAATTCTTTATGAGTGAGTCATTGAATCATTCATTCAACAGATTTCATTAAAAACACTGATTCATCCAGAAATTAAACAAGTGAATTCTTTATGAGTGAGTCATTGAATCATTCAGTCAAGAGATTAGTTAAAAAACACTGATTCATCCAGAAATTAAACTTTTGAATTCTTTATGAGTGAGTCATTGAATCATTCACTCAAGAGATTAGTTAAAAAACACTGATTCATCCAGAAATTAAACAAGTAAATTCTTTATGAGTGAGTCATTGAATCATTCAGTCAAGAGATTACTTAAAAAACACTGATTCATCCAGAAATTAAAAAAGTGAATTATTTATGGGTGAGTCATTGAATCATTCATTCAACAGATTTCATTAAAACACGCTGATTCATCCAGAAATTAAACAAGTGAATTCTTTATGAGTGAGTCATTGAATCATTCATTCAACTGATTTCATTAAAAAATGCTGATTCATCCAGAATTTAAACAAGTGAATTCTTTATGAGTGAGTCATTGAATCATTCAGTCAAGAGATTAGTTAAAAAACACTGATTCATCCAGAAATTAAACAAGTGAATTCTTTATGAGCGAGTCATTTAATCATTCACTCAACAGATTTCATTAAAAAATGCTGATTCATCCAGAAATTAAACAAGTGAATTCTTTATGGGTGAGTCATTGAATCATTTATTCAACAGATTTCATTAAAAAATGCTGATTCATCCAGAAATTAAATAAGTGAATTTTTTATGAGTGAGTCATTGAATCATTCATTCAACAGATTTCATTAAAAACACTGATTCATCCAGAAATTAAACACGTGAATTCTTAATGAGTGAGTCATTGAATCATCCAGTCAAGAGATTAGTTAAAAAACACTGATTCATCCCGAAATTAAACAAGTGAATTCTTTATGGGTGAGTCATTGAATCATTCATTCAACAGATTTCATTAAAAAATGCTGAATCATCCAGAAACTAAACAAGTGAATTCTTTATGAGTGAGTCATTGAATCATTCACTCAAGAGATTAGTTAAAAAACACTGATTCATCCAGATATTAAACAAGTGAATTCTTTATGAGTGAGTCATTGAATCCTTCACTCAAGAGATTAGTTTAAAAAACCCTGATTCATCCAGAAATTAAACAAGTGAATTCTTTATGGGTGAGTCATTGAATCATTCATTCAACAGATTTAATTAAAAAATGCTGATTCATCCAGAAACTAAACAAGTGAATTCTTTATGAGTGAGTCATTGAATCATTCAGTCAAGAGATTAGATAAAAAACACTGATTCATCCAGAAATTAAACAAGTGAATTCTTTATGAGTGAGTCATTGAATCATTCATTCAACAGATTTCATTAAAAACACTGATTCATCCAGAAATTAAACAAGTGAATTCTTTATGAGTGAGTCATTGAATCATTCAGTCAAGAGATTAGTTAAAAAACACTGATTCATCCAGAAATTAAACAAGTGAATTCTTTATGAGTGAGTCATTGAATCCTTCACTCAAGAGATTAGTTAAAAAACACTGATTCATCCAGAAATTAAACAAGTGAATTCTTTATGAGTGAGTCATTGAGTCATTCAGTCAAGAGATTAGTTAAAAAACACTGATTCATCCAGAAATTAAAAAAGTGAATTATTTATGGGTGAGTCATTGAATCATTCATTCAACAGATTTCATTAAAAAACGCTGATTCATCCAGAAATTAAACAAGTGAATTCTTTATGAGTGAGTCATTGAATCATTCATTCAACAGATTTCATTAAAAAATAATGATTCATCCAGAATTTAAACAAGTGAATTCTTTATGAGTGAGTCATTGAATCATTCAGTCAAGAGATTAGTTAAAAAACACTGATTCATCCAGAAATTAAACAAGTGAATTCTTTATGAGCGAGTCATTTAATCATTCACTCAACAGATTTCATTAAAAAATGCTGATTCATCCAGAAATTAAACAAGTGAATTCTCTATGGGTGAGTCATTGAATCATTTATTCAACAGATTTCATTAAAAAATGCTGATTCATCCAGAAATTAAATAAGTGAATTCTTTATGAGTGAGTCATTGAATCATTCATTCAACAGATTTCATTAAAAACACTGATTCATCCAGAAATTAAACACGTGCATTCTTAATGAGTGAGTCATTGAATCATCCAGTCAAGAGATTAGTTAAAAAACACTGATTCATCCCGAAATTAAACAAGTGAATTCTTTATGAGTGAGTCATTGAATCCTTCACTCAAGAGATTAGTTTAAAAAACGCTGATTCATCCAGAAATTAAACAAGTGGGTGAAATTAAACAAGTCTTTATGGGTGAGTCATTGAATCATTCATTCAACAGATTTCATTAAAAAATGCTGATTCATCCAGAAACTAAACAAGTGAATTCTTTATGAGTGAGTCATTGAATCATTCACTAAAGAGATTAGTTAAAAACACTGATTCATCCAGATATTAAACAAGTGAATTCTTTATGAGTGATTCATTGAATCATTCACTCAAAAGATTAGTTAAAAAACACTGATTCATCCGTAAATTAAACAAGTTAATTCTTTATGAGTGAGCCTTCCTTCCCGCCTCCTTCTTCCCTGAACATTGCTACACATTCATTCAACAGATTTCATTAAAAAATGCTGATTCATCCAGTAATGAAACAAGTAAAGTTTTTATGATTGAATCATTCACTCAAGAGATTCTTTAAAACACGTGTGACATTTCAAAGCCGTTTGTCTTTAAAGAAAGAAATTGTTTAGTTGTGCATCAAAAAAAAATTATTAGTTTCAATAATCACAGCTTTGAAACCCATGTTTTGACAGTGTAAATCGGCCGATCCGTGTTCCGGTGTTCACTGACTATAATGATTGACAGGTTTCTTCCTGGAGCTGCTGGAGAGCACGGAGCGCTCCCTGAACGAGATGTTCCTGCGCACCTACGGGAAGCC
Organism: Siphateles boraxobius; assembly: GCF_051911475.1. Taxonomy (NCBI): domain Eukaryota; kingdom Metazoa; phylum Chordata; class Actinopteri; order Cypriniformes; family Leuciscidae; genus Siphateles; species Siphateles boraxobius. The sequence continues at coordinate 48,857 of NW_027508813.1, read as the reverse complement.
GTACCTGCAGAACGCAGAGGTGTTCCAGAACCTGTTCTCGGAGCTGAGGAGGTATTACACCGGTGGAGGAGTGCATCTGGAGGAGATGCTGAGCGAGTTCTGGTCTCGTCTGCTGGAGCGCATGTTCCAGCTGCTCAACTCCCAGTTCCTCATCACCGAAGACTATCTGGAGTGTGTCGGGAAGCTCACGGAGAAGCTCGAGCCCTTCGGAGACGTTCCCAAGAAGATGAAGACTCAGGTGTTGCGAGCGTTCGTCTCAGCTCGGGCGTTCGTCCAGGGCCTCGCGGTCGGGCGGGACGTGGCCAACAGGGTGTCCGAGGTGTGTGTGTGTGTTATCTCAGAATAAACCCCCTTCAGGCTGGTGAAGACCTGATCCTGATCACCCTGTCCGGTTTATTCTGAAATAATAACTGGCTGGATTTACATTATCCCGCTTATTACACAGATACTTCATAATATATATATATATTTGTGTGTACAGCAGAAGTTCCTGTTCTCAGCTGCACAAAGTGACATTATCAGTGTGTTTCAGAGGAATTTCCTCCAGTAAAGCGTCTGCTGATGTGTGTGTGTGTGTGTGTGTGTGTGTGTGTGTGTGTGTGTGTGTGTGTGTGTGTGTGTGTGTGTGTGTGTGTGTGCGTGCGTGTGTGTGTGTGTGTGTGGCAGGTCAGCATGAGTGCGGTGTGTGTCTCGGGCTTCACACGGATGCTGTACTGCTCCCAGTGTTTGGCTCTGTCGTCTCTGAAGCCCTGCAGCGAATACTGTCTACACCTGATGAACACCTGCCTAGCGGACAGGGCCAACCTGGACCCTGAGTGGAGCCGCTACACCGGTTAGAGCTCACACACACATACACACACACTCTCTCTCTCACACACACACACACACACACACACACACACACACACACACACACACACACTCTCTCACACACACACACACACACACACACACACACACACACACACACACACACACACACACACACACACACACACACACACACACTCACACACTCTCACTCACACACACACATGTGTGTACTGTATTGGCGCTTTTCCACTGCATGGTATGGTACGGCACGCTTCGGGTCGCTTTAAATGGTACCACCTCTGTTGAGGTTCCAAGCGTACCGTACCGATACTAAAATGTGACGTGGAGCACTGCAGATCACTGATTGGTTAGACAGACAGAATCGTCACTACCAGCGTCATTGTATTTGCGAGACATCAAACCCGCTAGATTTAAATAGCCAGTTACAGCCACCACTGTAGCACCTGTTTTAAAACTACTTGCTTGACTTGCTTGAAGAAAAAAAACTTCCAAAAAAGAAATGGCTGATCGTGGTCAGTGGACGAAAAGCGCAGACGTTCCTCTTGTTGGTTGCCGAGGAACGGATAAACTAAAACGATCAGTCATAATCCCACCCACTTTGAAGCGGTACTAACTGCAGTGGAAAAGCAACCGAGCTAGAGCGAACCGAGCCGTGCCGAGCCGAGCCGTACCACGCAGTGGAAAAGCAAAGCGAGCCGAACCGCGCCGCGCTGAGCCGAACCGTACTGAGCCGTACCGAGCCGTACCATCCAGTGGAAAACCGCCATATGGCACTACTGACAGTCGTGGCAAGAGCTGTTAGTAAATCTGGCCCGCCGTGTTTTAACTCGGAGTTTAACAGTGTTTCAGACAGACAAGGTTGTATAGATCAAGAAAAACAAAGATTCTGAACAATAACAGTGTATGAGTTTGGAATAACATGAGGCTGAATAACGTATTTTTAGGTGATGTATCCCGTTAATGTGCTACAGTCTTTTAAAAATAAAACTTCTTCATTGGCATCGATGTTTCATGAAGAACTTTAACACATGAAACCACAACAGGTTCTTTACAGTGAAAAAAGGTTCTTTAGATTATTAAAATTGTTCTTGTCAGAGCTGGTTGTTTGGGGACCCAGAATGATTCTTCTATTGCATCACTGTGAAAAATCCCTTCTGTTTTTAAGAGTGTAATGTTTGAATCGGGTGAAATGTAGATGTTACTTCATCATATCCGGCACAGATCTGCTTATGCGAGGAAGGAAGCGTAGGAATCTCTCTCGCTGTGTTCTGGCAGGTTTTGGGCAGCGCTCTGGTTTGGCTTTGGCATCTCGGGGCGTTTCTAACATTGCTTCCATACAGCGGTCGATGAGTTGCTGGAAGGGAAAGTCCAGTTGAATCCTGGTGTGACCCCGGGTGTGTTCGGGACACGGACTCTCAGTCATATCCAGGGGAATTATTCTCAGTTCTTTTATTCATATTATGCCCCTTTTCACAAGATGTAATATAAATCTATGGTGTCCCCAGAATGTGTGTGTGAACTTTCAGCTCAAAATCCCCCCAGGTCATTTATTATAACTTGTCAAATTTGCCCCTTTTTGGGTGTGAGTAAAAACGGGACGTTTTTGTGTGTCCCTTTAAATGCAAATGAGCTGCAGCTCCGCCTCCGTTCAGAAGAGGGCGGAGTCTTTACACAAGCTTCAGAAACTCCGGCAATAACAAAACAGGCCGATCTCACTCATCCAGAATCCCAGAATAACCAGTAGCGAGTGCAGCCTTACGGAGAGACTCAGGAAGAGTTTCTGAATGTTATTGGAGACATTTATGTAGTTGTTGTGGAGTTACATTGATCATCTCATCATCATGTTGAACTTCTACACAAGTGTCCACAGTTCCTGGGTGTTTATAAGACAGCGGTGACGTGTTCTGGTCAATAGTGTTCAGTGCTCGTCTGTGCTCAACGACAGAACAGTTTCAGGCTTTGCTGGATCTTCTGCCGTTGTGTTAGAACTGGTCACTGTTGTCGCTCGAGAAACCGAATGTCGGCTGGTGTGTGTAAACGTGCAGATTAAGGGCCGGTAATATTATAAACGTGCAGATTAAGGGCCGGTAATATTATAAACATGCAGATTAAGGGCCGTTAATATTATAAACGTGCAGATTAAGGGCCGGTAATATTATAAACATGCAGATTAAGAGCCGGTAATATTATAAACGTGCAGATTAAGGGCCGGTAATATTAGAAACGTGCAGGTTAAGAGCCGGTAATATTATAAACGTGCAGATTAAGGGCCGTTAATATTATAAACGTGCAGATTAAGGGCCGTTAATATTATAAACCTGCAGATTAAGGGCCGGTAATATTATAAACGTGCAGATTAAGGGCCGGTAATATTATAAACATGCAGATTAAGGGCCGGTAATATAATAAACGTGCAGATTAAGGGCCGTTGATATTATAAACGTGCAGATTAAGGGCCGGTAATATTATAAACGTTCAGATTAAGAGCCGGTAATATTATAAACGTGCAGATTAGGAGCCGGTAATATTATAAACGTGCAGATTAAGAGCCGGTAATATTATAAACGTTCAGATTAAGAGCCGGTAATATTATAAATGTGCAGATTAAGAGCCGGTAATATTAGAAACGTGCAGATTAAGAGCTGGTAATATTATAAACTTGCAGATTAAGGGCCGGTAATATAATAATAAGATCCTCTTCATACATCAGAAGGAGAGAAATCTGACCGGTTTATTGTTAGACATGCTCTCAGAGAAAGACTCACCAGAACAGAGTTACTGGGTTTCACTTTTCATGTTTTCTGTGTTGTTAGAAGCACCGGATTATAGCATTTAAACACGGGAAAAGTCAGATTTTCATGATATGTCCCCTTTAATATAGTTATTCCAATGATCTGAGCAGATGCACTTTTATGATGGATAAATGCACTTTTATGATTGTTATGATCAACATGAAGGGACTGCAAAGTCAGTTTGACTCGTTTGTCTTAGGGGTTTATTAAACAATTGAATAAATTACAAAC
>NW_027508813.1:27500-40000 GCF_051911475.1 Siphateles boraxobius | reverse complement strand
AATAACACATGCATAACAATTGCCGCAATTAAAATGTATATTTATTTCACATATTCTCCAAATAAGAAATAATTAATAGGAAACTGTCAATATGCAAAAAATAATTTGAACTTGATAAATTTTATAGTTTATATATAGCTTAGAGAGAAACGTATTTATTATGTAATACTATTATAGTATATTTCACAAATAAAGAAATAGTTAAAAACTTGAATAGAAAGGGTTTCACTGGAAACTCAATAATCTGCTGTTGAAATTAATTAAATTAATGTCCGCTTCGACACTTATGACAGAGAAATATCGGTCAACCACTACCGCTAAATGCATAAATATGAATTTAATTCTAATATTAATATGCAGCGATGATTATAAGTCAATCATTGGTTGTTTGTCACATTGCAGGATCATTTAAAATGAGCTGGTGAAGTTGATTAAAATGCAACCAAAAAAATCAGTCACAGTCAAAAATTTAAAAATTTCTCTCATTTGTTAATATAAATTTAACCTAAAATCTTGATGTTGATTAAAACATGCTTAGACATGTTCTTCATTAACTATACGCATGTATACAGCATTTATCATATTTAAATCCAAAATGAAAACAAATACACAAGACTAGTGGAACCAAATTCAGAACTTTATTCTAAACCTGTATTGTGAATTCTGTTCATGATGATCCTGTGGTTCTGCTCTGATTTAAAGCCACGAAACATCGTGTGGTGGAGCGTGCTCTAACTTTAGACATGATGGATCTGGCTTAGACCTGACCATTTAGTTTTCATTCCTCGCGTTAGAAGCCTGTTCCCTCGCACGGGTCAGTGTGTGTGTTTCAGTGTGTGTGTTTCAGAGTGTGTGTTTCAGTGTGTGTGTTCCAGTGTGTGTGTGTTTCAGAGCACCAGACCGACTCTAGATCTGCGTGTAATTGCAGGTTTTCCAGGGTTGTGGGCAGCCGAATCCCTCGGGAATGAGCCGATCCTCCCGGAGCGTCCCGAACATGTTCATCTTCAGTCCCGACAGCACTGAGGATCTCACACACCTCACACACTCACACACACACCCTGAGGATCTGCCCACCGGATCCCGACTGCAACGCCTGGTGAGAGAGAAACACCACACACACACACGCACACACGCACACACAGACCCCACACTCACACACACAAACACACGCGCTCGCGCACACACACAAACAAACACACGCACACAAACACACACACACACACACACACACACACACACACACACACACACACACACACACACACACACACACACACACACACACACACACACACAGACCTCACACACACACCCACACACACACCCACACACGCTATTCAGGTCTCGTTTATGAAGTTTTTCTATAGAAATAATTCAACATTGAATTGAATGCAATTTGTACAACTGATTTCCATAGAAATTTGTTGTGGTCACGTCTCATTTGGTGCAACTAATGGCATAATATACATGTATTTTTTACGGGGCTTTTAGCGTTATATCTCAATCTATCATATTTAACCTAAAACTTATATATATATTTTTACGCTTCAAATATTATATTATAGACCATTTTGCAAGATGTAAACAACTCTGGTCCAGAAGCACTTCCTGTTTCAGTTTTTTAACACTACATAAACGTTGGGATAAAATACAACCAACAGAACAAATAAAACTGAATCAAAACGTTAAACAAACATCTTTAAGATGTTTTCTTTACATGTGAAATAAAGAAAGCAGTTACAAACTGAAACTGGAAGTGTTTCTGGACCAGTGTTTTTTACATCTTGCAAAATGGTCTATAGCCTATATTATATTTATCCACGAGTCAAATGGCAGTTTTTTGCTCATGCCTCAAATGTGTGCAGTATTTTAGGTTCAGCTCAGAAGTTGCTGATATTAGGGTGCGTGAGTGTGTGTGTGAGTGTGTGTGTGTGTGAGCTGTGATTTGTGTTGTAGAGTTGAGATGAACTGTGGTGTAGAGTTGAGATGAAGTGTGTTGTAGAGTTGAGATGAACTGTGGTGTAGAGTTGAGATGAAGTGTGTTGTAGAGTTGAGATGAACTGTGGTGTAGAGTTGAGATGAAGTGTGTTGTAGAGTTGAGATGAACTGTGGTGTAGAGTTGAGATGAAGTGTGTTGTAGAGTTGAGATGAACTGTGGTGAAGAGTTGAGATGAAGTGTGTTGTAGAGTTGAGATGAACTGTGGTGTAGAGTTGAGATGAAGTGTGTTGTAGAGTTGAGATGAACTGTGTTGTAGAGTTGAGATGAACTGTGGTGTAGAGTTGAGATAAACTGTGTTGTAGAGTTGAGATGAAGTGTGTTGTAGAGTTGAGATGAACTGTGTTGTAGAGTTGAGATGAACTGTGTTGTAGAGTTGAGATGAAGTGTGTTGTAGAGTTGAGATGAAGTGTGTTGTAGAGTTGAGATGAACTGTGAGTTGAGATGAACTGTGTTGTAGAGTTGAGATGAAGTGTTAGTAGAATTGAGATAAACTGTTATAGAATTGAGATAAACTGTTATAGAGTTGAGATAAACTGTTGTAGAGTTGAGATGAACTGTGTTGTAGAGTTGAGATAAACTTATAGAGTTGAGATGAACTGTGTTGTAGAGTTGAGATAAACTTATAGAGTTGAGATGAACTGTGTTGTAGAGTTGAGATGAACTGTGTTGTAGAGTTGAGATGAACTGTGTTGTAGAGTTGAGATGAACTGTGTTGTAGAGTTGAGTTGAGATGAACTGTGTTGTAGAGTTGAGATGAACTGTGTTGTAGAGTTGAGATGAACTGTGTTGTAGAGTTGAGTTGAGATGAACTGTGTTGTAGAGTTGAGATGAACTGTGTTGTAGAGTTGAGATGAACTGTGTTGTAGAGTTGAGTTGAGATGAACTGTGTTGTAGAGTTAAGTTGAGATGAACTGTGTTGTAGAGTTGAGATGAAGTGGCGACAGTGGGTCAGTGGTTCATGTAGGTTGTCTACCAACCGGTTGGTGGTTCTATCCCCGGTTCCACCTGACCAAGTGTCGAGGTGTCCATGAGCAAGACACCTAACCCCGGCTGTGTGTGTGTGTGTGTGTGTGTGTGTGTGTGTGTGTGTGTGTGTGTGTGTGTGTGTGTGTGTGTGTGTTAGTTTGTGTGAGACACCTAACCCCGGCTGTGTGTGTGTGTGTGTGTGTGTGTGTGTGTGTGTGTGTGTGTGTGTGTATGTGTGTGTGTGTGTGTGTGTGTGTGTGTGTGTGTGTGTGTGTGTGTGTGTGTGTGTGTGTGTGTGTGTGTGTGTGTGTGTGTGTGTTAGTTTGTGTGAGACACCTAACCCCAGCTGCTCCCGACGAGCTGGATGGCGCCTTGCATGGCTGACACCGCCGTCGGTGTATGAATGACTGAGTGAATGGGTGAATGAGAGGCAAATATGTGAAGCGCTTTGGTGGCCATTTTTTTCTGTGAAAGCGCTATATAAATGCAGTCCATTTACCAAGTGTGTTGAAGAGTTGAGATGAACTGTGTTGTAGAGTTGAGATGAACTGTGTTGAAGAGTTGAGATGAACTGTGTTGTAGAGTTGAGATAAACTTATAGAGTTGAGATGAAGTGTGTTGTAGAGTTGAGATGAACTGTTTGCTTGATTCTAGAGAGATCTACAGAGAGCTGATAGAGGCTATCAGCCTCTGTTATAGTTAAGTCAGTATTAAAACTTATGGGCAGTTATCACAAATACATTTATTCATTTAGCTGACGCTTTTATCCAAAGCGACTTACAATTGCTATATATGTCAGAGGTCGCACGCCTCTGGAGCAACTAGGGGTTAAGTGTCTTGCTCAGGGACACATTGGTGTCTCACAGTGGATTCGAACCCGGGTCTCTCACACCAAAGGCATGCGTCTTATCCACTGCGCCGTCACCACCCCATTATTGTCAAATATATATTCAATTCAATTCAATTCAAATTTATTTGTATAGCGCTTTTCACAATACTTATTCTTTCAAAGCAGCTTTACAGAATGTGCATTTCAAAAATGTACATAGAAAAAAATACAGTTAGTTAATCATGTATTAATTTAGGGCATAACATATCGCCGGCGTTGAGTCGTCTCTTCACAGGCGTTGAGTCATCTCATCGCAGGTGTTGGGTCATCTGAGGTCTCCGTGAGAGGCTGGATACAACCCGGAGCTGACGAACGCTATTTACCTCGGGACTAGTGTCCCAATATATATATACATATATAATCTTGGCGTATTCCTCGTATTCGGAATTTGTCAAGGCAGCAAGCTCTCACGTGAATGCAAAGGCCTATATATAGATATGTGTGTGTATATATGTGTGTATATATTGAATAGAATACCGTGATAAAAGCATTTCTTTCTAAAATGCTAGTGACTTAAAATAGTATTTTTTCATGGAACAGAATGAAGGTCATTCATTCTTTTTTTTTAGCCATGTTTTTATTTACTCAAGCTCAAATCAAATGCATTATACATGCGTGAGTATAATTATCACTTTCAAGACATACCACATAAAGTAAACACGACGAGGTTAGATTTGTTTAGATTGTGTTTATTTAAAGGCGTATTCTGTGCTTTGCTGATTGCAGGCTGACAAACAGAGTTCACCAAACATTCATCCAGAAGTGAAGCGATCGAGTGTGTAAATATATATATAAAACAAATCAGTTTGTGTTTTTATTTCTTTTTGTCAGAATGGCGGTCGGTGGAGAAAGTTGCTGTTTGCCCCTGAAGGGTTTAGTTACACATTTCATTTCTCAGGATTCTTTGGTGAACAGAAAGTTTAAAAGAACAGAATTGATTTGATATAGAATCTTTTGTATCATTATAAATGTCTTTACTGTCACTTTTGATCAATTGAATGCGTCCTTGATGAATAAAAGCATTAATTTCTTTAAAAAAATACTTACTGACCCAGAACTTTTGAACGGCAGTGTATTTTGTCATGTTCAATATTCAATAAATATAATTTAGTTTTGTGCTGTTCCAATCCACTTATGCAGTGCAGCTTCCAGACGGAGGTGTCTGTCATATCAGCAGATTTACTTTTGAGCAAATAAAAAGCTTCAGTGAGTTAAAGTTTTATGATCATTCATTATATCAAAATCCTTCCAAAGCAAATGGATATATGAATTATTAGCGGTGTGAATTTAGCAGTGTTTATTTCATTTTTTCCTTAGGTCTTGCAGGACCGTGGTATATTGTTTCATAATGTATATAAGGTCACATTAGTTAATACCTGTCAAATATAAAAGCCATAGTTTGTCATTTTGATATTCTTTTATGTATAAACATAATTCATTCAGAAAAAAATAAAGCATATTTACATTATCCGCCCTCTCTCATCATTATAACAGGAGCACATCTCAAGTGTGTGTGAGTTTCATCCAGCAGTTCCTGGTTCCTGGACTGAAGCATTTGCTCCCTCTAGTGGAGGAGAGACACACACGCACGCACACACACAAACACAAACACACACACACTTCATGTGGATGATTCTTCAGTGCAGGTTACATTAGCATAATGCCAGTCTGTTGTCTTGATTGGCTGAGCAGCGTCTCTTAGCTCCGCCCTCAAACACTAGTGTATCTGAGACTGGAAGAGTTTGGTTTGTGTTGTTCGTGTCGACAAGACACTGTTTTCTTAGATTGATACGGTAAAACTCACGCCATCGTTACTGTCAGTATCACTGTGATCAAGAGCTGAGATTCAGATATGATAATGAGCGTTTGCTTTCTGACCAATCACAGTAGAGCAGCTCTCAGAGAGGCGGGGCTTAGAGAGACTGAATCTTTGATCAAAGCGTTTCAGACACTGAGAGAAAAGAGCTGAAGCTGCAGTGGATATAATTAAAGTAAATTAATTGGTAAGAAAAAGTGTGAACCCTAAAGAACATTCGTTATTATAGTAAACAAAACAATTGTTTCTTGATATAAAATAAACGTTAACTGAAATAAAATAACATAAGAAATGTATAATATTTTAGCTAGTTAAAGGGACATTGTGTAGGAATTTCTCCCATCTAGCGGTGAAATTATATTTTGCATTCAAATGAATTGTGCTCTCCAGCGCCTCGCTTTTTCAAATGCGTGTTGCATCTACGGTAGCTGTTATGTACCAAAAAGCTATGACAGGATGTCTTCTAATAGCACTTTGTCGAGTTTTCTTTCGGGTGAACAGGTTTGTTATTTCAAACAAACTGCAACTTGACAACAAACTGCAACAAACAAACGAATGTTTCATTATGAATAATAACAGTCCAATGCAGCTTTTAAACTCGCCGGGTCGTGAAACGCCTCTCGCTGCTCTCTCCTCTGGTTCTGCTGCGTTCAGTCACGTGACGCTGGCTCTGAACGAAAACGCCTTGTGGAAACATGTTGGCCTCGTAATTTTTGACCCTCTGCTATTATAGTTTTTCAATATGGCGGAACAACATGGAAGCCTCCATGGACCTACCCGTCACATGTATATATAGATAATAAATTCTTCGTTTTTACGAGGATAAGTCAGATATGGCAGAGGTATTTGTACACCATTGAGGACATATTTATGAATAAAAATATTGATTTTAGATAATAAAATACCTAAAAAACTACACATAGTCCCTTTAAGGAAACATTTCCATTTTCATTTAATGTACTAAAATAAAATAAAAAATCAATAAAAACTATATAGACCAAAAAACGAATAAAAAGAAAAAAATATCACTAAAAATTAAAAAATAAAAACAAATTCAAACTTTTAATAAAAACTATAAAAGTATCTCAATGATACTAAGACATTGACTGAAACATCTGGAATATTGGAATTTAATTGTTTTATTGATTAATTTGAATATAGTTTCTGTCAGTAAAAGATGTGTGTCAAGTCAAGTCAAGTCACCTTTATTTATATAGCGCTTTTTACCATACAGATTGTATCAAAGCAGCTTCACAGTGATAACATGAAAATAATATAACAGAGTTTGTTTCTAAAAGAAAATTGAGTCAACGTCCACCTTAAGTAAGGCAGATCAATAATATTATTGAATATTAAATGTCCCCAACTAAGCAAGCCAAAAGCCAAGGCAACAGTGGCAAGGAACCAAAACATCAGGTGACAGAATGGAGAATAAAACCTTGGGAGAAACCAGACTCAGTCGGAGGGCCAGTTCTCCTCTGGCCAACGAAGGAACAGTGCATGATTTATGATTCGGGCAGCATTACAAGGCAGATTGGATCGGAACATTTAGAATATTTATCCATTTCCATCTTTTGGAAGTCCAAGTAATCACGCCGGTGTTGAGACGAGTTGTTGAGGATCAGTGCCGTCCACCATAGAGGGTCCATATCGCCGGTGTTGAGTCGTCTCTTCACAGGCTTTGTGATTGGGGTATCTGAAGTCTCCGTTAAAGGCTGGATACAAACTTTTGTGTGTGAATGATTCTACTGGTCTTCATCATGTTTTCATCATCAGGTGACGGACATCAAGGAGAAGTTGATGCGGTTTAGGAAGTTCTGGTCGTCACTCCCCGAGTCGATCTGTCAGGAGGAGCATGTGGCGACGGTGGAGAACGAGAACTGCTGGAACGGCCTCGAGCAGGGCAGGTAACACTCATCACGCATATTCATATTAATGAGTATATTCATGTGCACTGAGAATGTTAATAAGCTTATTCATGTGCACTGCTGATATTAAAGGAAAAGTTCACCCAAAAATGAAAATTAGCCCCTTGATCCATGATTTACTCACCCTTAAAGGTTGTATCAGTGATTTCAGGCCCAAAAATAAATGTCTAATCTTTCCTAACGATCCGCTAGCTGCCCGCCCCATAAGCATGCAGTCAAAAAACCTCGTCTCTGTAGGCAGCCTAGGCTCTGAGATCTGCACACAAAAACAAATGGGTACAACCACCACTCAAAACCAAAATAAAGTGTTCCAACCAATCACTGACAGGGGCGGGTGTTGTGAGGTTTTGCGCTCGTGCACGGCTGGACGCGAAATCGGAGCAACACCCGCCCCTGTCAGTGATTGGTTGGAACACTGTTTATTTTGGTTTTGAGTGGTGGTTGTACCCATTTGTTTTTGTGTGCAGATCTCAGAGCCTAGGCTGCCTACAGAGACAAGGTTTTTGGACGGCATGCTTATGGGGCGGGCAGCTAGCGGATCGTTAGGAAAGATTAGACATTTATTTTTGGGCCAGAAATCACTGATACAACCTTTAAGTCATCCTTGGTGTATATGACATTCTTCTTTCAGATGAATACAATTGTAATTATATAAAAAAAATGTCCTGGCTCTTCCAAACTTTATAATGCCTGTGAATGGCCATCTGTCCATCATAAAAGTGCATCTATCCATGATAAAAGTGCATCTATCCATCATATCATGGATTAGCGTATACATGTGCTATTGAATATTAATGAGCATAATCATGTGCATTGCAAATATTAATGAGCATATTTATGTGTACTGCTAATAATAATGAGCATATTCATGTGCGCTGCCAATATTAATGAGCGTATTCATGTGCGCTGCCAATATTAATGAGCATATTCATGTGCAATTGAATATTAATGAGCGTATTCATGTGTGCTCAAAATGTGGAAATTATCTGAACCCTATGCATGGATTTTGCTGAACTACCTAGTTGTTTTGCTCCAGATTCGACCCTGAGGTTCAGAAAGACGTATGGGTCCTTCAGGAGAATAACACACACTCTTCCCGACCCGACATTGTGGTCCGACAGCAGATCATGGCTCTCCGACTGATGAGCAGCAAGCTGAAGAATGCTTACCACGGCACTGACCTCCACTTCCAGGACTCCAGTAAGTCTGCTAATGCTAACGTGTGTTCAGAAGCACAGATGTGTCTAATTGATGGGGTGAAGATTTGGCAAATTAGTCCGATGACTTAGGACTGCGCGCTATTTTACAGTTCCCTCTGGATTTCATCCTCTGAATCTAAGCTTAATGAAGCCAGAACCTTGTCGTCGGTCCATCGGTCGTATTTTTTAAACTCCATTGTTGATTCATAGACTTAACCCCATCGGAGCCGAGGCCCGGGGAATGGAGTCTTAACCCCGACGAGGCCGAGGCCCTGGGGAATGGAGACTTTACCCCGTCGAGGCCGAGGCCCGGGGAATGGAGACTTAACCCCGACGAGGCCGAGGCCCGGGGAATGGAGACTTTACCCCGTCGAGGCCGAGGCCCGGGGAATGGAGACTTTACCCCGTCGAGGCCGAGGCCCGGGGAATGGAGACTTTACCCCGACGAGGCCGAGGCCCGGGGAATGGAGACTTAACCCCGACGAGGCCGAGGCCCGGGGAATGGAGACTTTATCCCGACGAGGCCGAGGCCCGGGGAATGGAGACTTAACCCCGACGAGGCCGAGGCCCTGGGGAATGGAGACTTTACCCCGACGAGGCCGAGGCCCGGGGAATGGAGACTTAACCCTGACGAGGCCGAGGCCCGGGGAATGGAGACTTCACCCCGACGATGCCGAGGCCCGGGGAACGGAGACTTCACCCCGACGATGCCGAGGCCCGGGGAACGGAGACTTAACCCCGACGAGGCCGAGGCCCGGGGAATGGAGACTTAACCCCGAAGAGGCAGAGGCCCGGGGAAAGGACACTTCACCCTGACGATGCCGAGGCCCGGGGAAAGGAGACTTCACCCCGACGATGCCGAGGCCCGGGGAACGGAAACTTCAACCCGACGAGGCCGAGGCCCGGGGAATGGAGACTTTACCCCGATGAGGCCGAGGCCCGGGGAATGGAGATTTTACCCCGACGAGGCCGAGGCCCGGGGAAAGGAGACTTCACCCCGACGATGCCGAGGCCCGGGGAACGGAGACTTCAACCCGACGAGGCCGAGGCCCGGGGAACGGAGACTTTACCCCGTTGAGGCCGAGGCCCGGGGAATGGAGACTTTACCCCGACGAGGCCGAGGCCCGGGGTATGGAGAATTTACCCCGACGAGGCCGAGGCCCTGGGGAATGGAGACTTTACCCCGACGAGGCTGAGGCCCGGGGAATGGAGGCTTTACCCCGACGAGGCCGAGGCCTGGGGAATGGAGACTTTACCCCCTCGAGGCCGAGGCCCGGGGAATGGAGACTTCACCCCGACAAGGCCGAGGCCCGGGGAATGGAAACTTCACCCCGACGAGGCTGAGGCCCCAGGGAATGGAGACTTCACCTTGACGAGGCCGAGGCCCGGGGAATGGAGACTTTACCCCGACGAGGCCTAGGCCCGGGGAATGGAGACTTCACCCCGACGATGCCGAGGCCCGCGGAACGGAGACTTCAACCCGACGAGGCCGAGGCCTGGGGAACGGAGACTTTACCCCGTTGAGGCCGAGGCCCGGGGAACGGAGACTTTACCCCGACGAGGCCGAGGCCCGGGGAACAGAGACTTCAACCCGACGAGGCCGAGGCCCGGGGAACGGAGACTTTACCCCGTTGAGGCCGAGGCCCGGGGTATGGAGACTTCACCCCGACAAGGCCGAGGCCCGGGGAATGGAGACTTCACCCCGATGAGGCCGAGGCCCGGGGAATGGAGACTTCACCCCGACGAGGCCGAGGCCCGGGGAATGGAGACTTCACCCCGTCAAGGTGGAGTCGATATGCGAGAGGTTCGGCCCAGTGGAAGAGGATCTGTTCACGTCTAGAGAGATGTCAAACTGTCCGCTGTGGTTCTCCCTCACACACACCGCTGGCGTTGGATGCTGTGGTGCAGGCATGGCCGAGGCGGCAGTTCTGGAGATGGTCCGTCGCGGCGGGGTCAGTCCACTGTTTGGCCAGTCATTGGCTTTTGGCTTGCTTAGTTGGGGACATTAAATTTAATATTCAACAATATTATTGATCTCCTGCATTGACACCATTATATGAGAACTGAACTGAGCTGGACGATGACATCACGGTTTTCTGCAGAATGGCTATATGTATATAAATGAACTAAATTAATAACTTTTTTATTAATGAGCATATTCATGTTCACTGTGTCCCTCCACCACGCCTCTCCGGGAGCGACAGAAGCTAACGCTGTGGTGCGCCGGCGTCTCTCTGTAGCGTCCTGTATGCAGCCACACGCTTCGTCACGCAAAACCATTAGGATTGGATTAATTTCATTCATACTTCAGACGCGTTACGTCTGTGAGCTCTCCCCAAAGTGTCGTCCCGACGCGGTCTTGTTCCCTGAACCTAAAACGTGTTTCATAGCCACACCTTTAAATGTAGGCATAAACCGGGTCCATGATGTTGAGATTGTGATCTTTTCCTCCGTCTCAGTCTCAGATGAAGAGGGCAGCGGCTCTGGCTCCGGCTCCGGCGTCACAGAATCAGAATCCTTCAGGACCGACCCGACCGACCCGACCCACCGGACACACCCGACCCACACTCCGGTCCAGGAGCAGGAGAACCGAGACGATACGTCTTCAGCGCCCAGCGTCCGGCCGGAGGTTCTGCTGCTGTTCTTCAGCGCGCTGGCCGTCAGATAGTGTCTCACACACACACACACACACACACACACACACACACACACACACACACACACACACACACACACACACACACACACACACACACACACACACACACACACACACACACACAAACGCTCACACATAGTTTAATGGGTTAATTCACCCCAAAATTTTTATTCTTCATTATTTCCTCACACAAACCTTTTATTGGAACGAGACAGTCAATGCTAAAGATTGAACTGAGAAAATAATGCCAGAACTATTTCTGTAACTGACTTCATCTGTTATATTGTGCCGATTATTAGGATTATTATTACTCTTTTATTTTTCTCACACGCATCTTGAACATTTTCATGCAGGTGAAGCTTTTGTGAATGTGAATGTGAAACATACACTACCGTTTAAATGTCTGGCTTTAGTGAGATGTTTTAAAGAAATTAAATTGATCAAAAATTATAATGTTTGAAAAGATTCTATTTCAAATAAATGCTGTTCTTTTGAACTTTCTATTCATCAAAGAATCCTGAGAAATAAAATGTATCACAGTTTCCACAAAAATCTGAACTGTTTTCAACACTGATAATAATCATAAATGTTTCTTGAGCATCAAATCATCATATTATTCTGCTTTCTGAAGGATCATGTGATCAGATAAATGCAGCTTAGAAAAGACTCTTATAAAAACAGTAACCAATCTCACAGAGTCCAAACATTTGACCGGTAATGTGTAATAAAATATAATATCAAAACATTAATCGCTCATAAAGCTTCTGGTGCTGACAGTAGTTGATGTGTCGTGGCATGTTTTCAATTATTGCTCAATATTTCATTTTGTTCAGAAATGCTGGTCTTTCAGTTGAAGTTCGTTTATATCGTCACAATCACGTTCAGAAAACATTTATCCTCTGTGTGATTTATCCTCTGCAATCTGCTTATGATGAAACTAACAGTTCTTATCATCTCTCATAATTATATTGCCATAATGCCATTACAGCTGAAACCAGAAAGATCCAGTTGGAATACAGCGACCGTAATCAAAAGAGAAGAATA
>NW_027508813.1:12500-22500 GCF_051911475.1 Siphateles boraxobius | reverse complement strand
CATATTTTGTCATTACAACTTTTCAATTACAAATAATGTGCTAATTAGTTTTGATTTGGTATTGACTTTGAAGTGCTACCTATTGCAATACAATATTGTCACTCTATATAGCAACGCTCTCCCACATATTAAGCTATTGTAACTGCGCGTATTTCCGTCGTTGGTATAAGTGGCAGTGGGTGGAATAGACAAGAAATGTACAGTTTTCTACCATCTCTCTGACAACGTTTCTTTAGTCATTCGGCAGTCTTGCAGTCTGAACCCCTGCAGAAAATCCGCCTTTACAATTGCAATATTGAGGTGTTTAGTTTTATTTAATTTTTATTTAGAAAATAAAAGTGATCGCTCTCCTCACAAATCAACTGTTTCTCGTCTCTTAGGTGTTGAGGACTAGTTCATCTTTGAGCCTATGTTCAGTTTGAGTAAAACACTAAAGTACTGTTAAAGTCAGATACTCTAAGACTTTTACTCAAATCGTATTGAAATTGGTGACTTGTAAAATGGAGTATTTCCACTGTAAGGTGTCAGTAGTTTTACTCAAGTGTGGTTTTCAGGTACTCTTTACAACTCTGCGTAGGAGGACGTGTGTCGGGATCGGGACCAGAGTTCAGAATGTGATTATTGAATGTGATTGTTATATTACCAGGAATATGGGGTCGTTGTGATTATTGAATGTGATTGTTGTATTACCAGGAATATGGGGTCGTTGTGATTATTGAATGTGATTGTTGTATTACCAGGAATATGGGGTCGTTGTGATTATTGAATGTGATTGTTGTATTACCAGGAATATGGGATCGTTGTGATTATCGACTGTGATTGTTGTATTACCAGGAATATGGGGTCGTTGTGATTATTGAATGTGATTGTTATATTACCAGGAATATGGGGTCGTTGTGATTATTGAATGTGATTGTTGTATTACCAGGAATATGGGGTCGTTGTGATTATTGAATGTGATTGTTGTATTACCAGGAATATGGGGTCGTTGTGATTATTGAATGTGATTGTTGTATTACCAGGAATATGGGGTCGTTGTGATTATTGAATGTGATTGTTATATTACCAGGAATATGGGGTCGTTGTGATTATTGAATGTGATTGTTGTAATACCAGGAATATGGGGTCGTTGTGATTATTGAATGTGATTGTTGTATTACCAGGAATATGGGGTCGTTGTGATTATTGAATGTGATTGTTGTATTACCAGGAATATGGGGCGTTGTGCTTATTGAATGTGATTGTTGTATTACCAGGAATATGGGGTCGTTGTGATTATTGAATGTGATTGTTGTAATACCAGGAATATGGGGTCGTTGTGCTTATTGAATGTGATTGTTGTATTACCAGGAATATGGGGTCGTTGTGATTATTGAATGTGATTGTTATATTACCAGGAATATGGGGTCGTTGTGCTTATTGAATGTGATTGTTGTATTACCAGGAATATGGGGTCGTTGTGATTATTGAATGTGATTGTTGTATTACCAGGAATATGGGGTCGTTGTGATTATTGAATGTGATTGTTGTATTACCAGGAATATGGGGTCGTTGTGATTATTGAATGTGATTGTTATATTACCAGGAATATGGGGTCGTTGTGATTATTGAATGTGATTGTTGTATTACCAGGAATATGGGGTCATTGTGATTATTGAATGTGATTGTTGTATTACCAGGAATATGGGATCGTTGTGATTATTGAATGTGATTGTTATATTACCAGGAATATGGGGTTGTTGTGATTATTGAATGTGATTGTTGTATTACCAGGAATATGGGGTCGTTGTGATTATTGAATGTGATTGTTATATTACCAGGAATATGGGGTCGTTGTGATTATTGAATGTGATTGTTATATTACCAGGAATAAGGGGGTCGTTGTGATTATTGAATGTGATTGTTGTATTACCAGGAATATGGGGTCGTTGTGATTATTGAATGTGATTGTTGTATTACCAGGAATATGGGATCGTTGTGATTATTGAATGTGATTGTTATATTACCAGGAATATGGGGTCGTTGTGATTATTGAATGTGATTGTTGTATTACCAGGAATATGGGGTCGTTGGCAGCGGAGTGGGACTGAGCGCTGGTCCCGCTGAGGAACTGATGCACGAGGTTATGAAGGTTCGAGACCGAAGAGTCCAGTTCACCGTCAGGCCGGTCGAATCCCTCCAGAGCGTTCCTGCAGAGACAGAACATTAGGGTTTGTAGAAAGTGTTTGCAATGGGTTTGTAAAAGGTTGTTCCATGCATGTTTGGCACATGTTGCACTTCCACTGTTCTGACCAGCAGGGGTCACAAGCGTGTGGCGTTTTGAACCATAGATATCCATAATAAAGGCTAGATGTCTCGTCCGCACTGCTGGCCAATGGAGGTCGACGTCAGGACCTGGCGGCCATCTTGTCACAGGCAGCTCGCTCACTCGTAACATTGTGTTTTATGGTGCATGTACTTTTTAAATAACCATAACTTGCTCAATTTTCTACCGATTTTCAAACGGTTTGGTTCGTTATAAACGTCAGAGATGTAGTTATGACACTGCACAATTATGAATAATTATGTAAACATCCAGTATTATAGCCACATTAATAACGATAGTAAGAAACCGAAACGTTTGTAAATCTGCCAAGATTTCAGCGAGATAAGAGTATTTGTGTTCTCACCTTACATCAGGTACCACAGAGCCCCTCAGAAAGCTTGCCTGTGACAAGATGGCCGCCGGTGAAAACTATAGAGACTCCGCCGTAATACATCCAGCCTTTATTATGGATATCTATGTTTTGAACGCTTCGAAACGGTGAATCATTTTGCGAAGCAATCGGCTCAATTGATTCAAAGCTTTGAAAAGCTTTGTTTCTCCCATCATACTCTTTAATGCTTGGTAAACCTTAGGCAAGGCAAGTTTATTTATATAGCATATGTCATACACTATGGCAATTCAAAGTGCTTTACATAAAAAATAAACTCCAATGGAGTCGATCCAGTCCGCACCGCCACAGAACCTGGAGTTTAATCCCACATCAGAACCTGGAGTTTAATCTCACATCAGAACCTGGAGTTAAATCTCACATCAGAACCTGGAGTTAAATCTCACATCAGAACCTGGAGTTTAATCTCAAATCAGAACCTGGAGTTTAATCTCACATCAGAACCTGGAGTTTAATCTCAAATCAGAACCTGGAGTTTAATCTCAAATCAGAACCTGGAGTTTAATCTCAAATCAGAACCTGGAGTTTAATCTCAAATCAGAACCTGGAGTTTAATCTCACATCAGAACCTGGAGTTTAATCTCAAATCAGAACCTGGAGTTTAATCTCACATCAGAACCTGGAGTTTAATCTCACATCAGAACCTGGAGTTTAATCTCACATCAGAACCTGGAGTTTAATCTCACATCAGAACCTGGAGTTTAATCTCACATCAGAACCTGGAGTTTAATCTCACATCAGAACCTGGAGTTTAATCTCACATCAGAACCTGGAGTTTAATCTCAAATCAGAACCTGGAGTTTAATCTCACATCAGAACCTGGAGTTTAATCTCACATCAGAACCTGGAGTTTAATCTCACATCAGAACCTGGAGTTTAATCTCACATCAGAACCTGGAGTTTAATCTCACATCAGAACCTGGAGTTTAATCTCACATCAGAACCTGGAGTTTAATCTCACATCAGAACCTGGAGTTTAATCTCACATCAGAACCTGGAGTTTAATCTCACATCAGAACCTGGAGTTTAATCTCACATCAGAACCTGGAGTTTAATCTCAAATCAGAACCTGGAGTTTAATCTCACATCAGAACCTGGAGTTTAATCTCACATCAGAACCTCAAGTTTAATCTCACACAGAACCTCGAGTTTAATCTCACAAAGAACCTCGGGCTTAATCTCACACAGAACCTCGAGTTTAATCTCACATCAGACTCACTGCTCCACCACAGACCCAGCTCATCAGCATTGGCTCATCTTTCAATTTCCCCAATCTAGTTCTCTCTTACCCAATTCTCAGAGCCATTTGAGAAACCTTACAATCACGCGCTGATCCAAGACTTGAAGTCGTGAACTGGGAGAGTAGCGATGGTTCAACAACTTCTTTCAGCCACACTCGAACACTGGCCCTGCAGTTTGTGTAAATCTACTTACGGCTCAGAGTATTTATTTTTCCCCACATTAATTTCCCACATGTACAATTATGTGGTTTTGTTTCATTAGTACAGTGTATATTTTTTGCTTGATTTACTCTGAAAGAGTGGAAGTGAATGTGACAACATGCCCCATAGGTTCATTATAACATGACCATATGACTGATGTTATCGGATCTTATCAAGAAAATATACAAGACAAACTAAAATATTTTGTCAATAAAATACAGTAAATAACTTTTTCATATAAAACAATGGCATTTAAAATAATTAAAAATAAAGTAGGCCTAATTTTTGAGTTTGAAAACAAACACAATGCAAAACACAGCTATACTGCATAGTTCAAAACATAATAATAATTAATAATTTCTGAACATGGACTCTCAGTCTGAATTCACCTTTTTCTCATGGTTTCTCTATGCTATTGGTTTCTCCAATAGAATTCATAAAAGTATACAATATCATAGTTGTGTCAACTTGCCCCAAAGAAATGTACTTTTGCTATAGTTAAATAAATGTTTAGTAATATCATCCAAAGATTTCAGTGTAATTGTTTCTGTATATAGTGTTGATATGGCAGTTTTTATATAGTTTTGTCATGGAAGAATTTAGAACAAGTGTGTGACAACTAGCCCCGTGTTAGTGTGTGCGCCACTCTCCCCTACTCGAATTGTGGTAAAGATTTTGGTTGAAAATCTTCAGAGACGGAATATATACAGTAGTTGTGTGTCTCGGCGAGGTCACCTGACCTGAAGCTGAAGCTGGAGTTGGTGAAGTACGGCGGGCTGTCGAACTCGCGCAGGGTCAAGCAGCTTCTGACGTCACTCATGCTCGGGAGAGTCACATTGCCCTGCGTGAGTCCCCTGCGTAGTGTTCCCTCGCTAGTGCCGTTGCACAGGGTCACCAGACGGTTATACTCATCCAGACTGGAGGAAAAAGAAGATGAAGAACGTGAGGACGAGATTCTGGAGCAGGAACGCATGACAGTGTCTCATTCTACTGAGAAGTAAGTGCACTTCCACCCCGATCTGAACATGCATATGATACGCACTTCAAGGCGTGTAATATGAATGTACTCCACACCACCAAATCTACCCAAGGGGTTTACAGTGCGTATCATATGCACAGAAAAACAATTTTTTGCATAAATTGCACGATAAATACAATTTGTGCTAGATACACATCTTTCATGAGATCGTTTTAGGGTTAGGCTTGACTAAAATAAAATTTGACTTGACTTGACGAGTTGGATGAGCATTTTGTCAAGTCACCTTTATATAGCGCTTTTTAAAATACAGATAGTTTCAACAAAATAATGTAACAAAGTTTGTCTAGAAGAAAATAGCGTCACACTCCATCTTAAGTAGCCTAAGTTCAGTGATGGTTCATTTTTGCTGTAAAAAAAGTTATTGATTTAGTTCATATATATATATATATATATATATATATATATATATATATAGCCGCTCTGGAGAAACCGTGACGTCATCGTCCAGCTTAGTTCAGTTCTCTTATAATGGTGTCAATGCAGGAGATCAGTAATATTATTGAATATTAAGTGTCCACAACTTTTTGTGCCTTTATTGTATGCATGATTGTCTGAATGCCAATTGTGTGTATAACTGAGAGGTTAAAGCATATATTTAGAGTCATTAATCATTGTTGAATGGATCCAATTCTGATGTTTCAGTGTCATTGTGTACTAAAACACTGTTTCAGTCATTGAACTAAAGCTGAAATAATATATAAATATTAGATGACTTGTTGCATCAGCAATGAAGTTAAAATTACTAAAAT
Organism: Siphateles boraxobius; assembly: GCF_051911475.1. Taxonomy (NCBI): domain Eukaryota; kingdom Metazoa; phylum Chordata; class Actinopteri; order Cypriniformes; family Leuciscidae; genus Siphateles; species Siphateles boraxobius. The sequence goes on along the minus strand of NW_027508813.1, from coordinate 16,556 downwards.
GACTAAAAATGAAAAATAAATAAAGCTTAACAGAAATATTTTAAAACAATAAAGTAATAAAAGTAAGGAAAAGTACATCAAATGTCTAAAACTAAAATTAAAATAAAAACGGACGTGTTTTGCATTGAGGATGTTTCAGTGGTTCCTGTTAATTCATTTGGTAACACTTTATTTCGATAGTCCACTTTAGACAACTACATGTCAACTACCTGTCAATAGAGTATTAGTAGACTGTATGCTTCATATCTAATAACACTTTATTTTGATGGTCCATCAAAAGATATTCTACTGACTATAAGTAACTCGGCAACTGCAAGTCAACTTGTTCTACTAACCGAACCCTAACCTAACAGTCTACTGACAGTCTACTAATACTCTAATGAGAGTTAGTTGACATGCTGCTGACTTATAGTTAGTAGAATGTCTAAAGTGGACAATCAAAATAAAGTGGAATCATTTATTTTCTTAATAATCCAATTTGATCTTTTACCCCACCGTGTCACAGATGAAACACCTGATCAGGTCTCTAACAGCAGAGTTGAGTGGTTGGACTGGTTCTCCTCTGAAACGCACCTGTCGCACACCACGGGCCAGCGTGAGAACCGGGATCCGGGGCTGATTCGGGACGGGTCTGCGGGGTGTGGTCCTCCTAGCAGAGCGTCTGTGCACACGTCACACTCCTGACGGCCCGTCGCAAACCTCCAGTACGGCACAGCGAAGTTCTCATTCCCCGTGAGCTTCTGAGAGGAAAGAAACAACAGTTCCTTTTGTCTTACTGCTGGATTCACCCAAGAGGAATCTAGATTCTAGCTAACATTTCTCAGAATAAACATTTAAACATACTCATGAAGGCACTAAACCCAACTGTGATAGTTTTATTCTCATATATTTATATTTTTATTTTTTTTATTCTTATAATTGTAGTATTATGTATCATGTTGTATTTGTATTGGTATATGTCCACTGGAAGCCTCAGTACCAAAACAAAATCCTTGTGTGTGCAAGCACACTTGGCAATAAAGCTCTTTCTGATTCTGATTATGATTCTGACAATAGTGTTTAAAATTGCACCTAGTTTGACTTTATAACCTACATTTTTAAGTACTCTGAAAAAAAACTGGGCGTGGAAACAATTTACACTCAGAAATTGCTAGTAAATTTCTCAATTAATTACAGTTTCAACAAGTAACGCATTGAATTGAACGTGGGATTTTGAAGTAGGAAGAATAAAACAGAATAAGTCATAACTTTAAAAAATATAGTTGAAAATTAATTAATTAATTATTAATATAGTACAATTAATAAAATTAAGTAGGCGCCGATAACCTGTTGGGCAAGGGCGTCGACATGTAGCGCCGTTGTGCTTCGGGCGACCCAAGTTTGAGTCTCAGCTTGTGTAATAACAACAGTAATAATTCTACATAAACTCTTCACTTGTGCTCAGATATCATGATCATGATTAGCGATTTACAAATGAAATGATTAATTACTATTTCTGCTCAACCCATAATTCCAGTAGTTTAGTGTAGTTCTGACCTGTAGTTAGTGTTAGTGTAGTTCTGAGCTGTAGATAGTGTTAGTGTAGTTCTGACCTGTAGTTAGTGTAAGTGTAGTTCTGACCTGTAGTTAGTGTTAGTGTAGTTTTGACCTGTAGTTAGTATTAGTGTAATTCTGGCCTGTAGTTAGTGTTAGTGTAGTTCTGACCTGTAGTTAGTGTTAGTGTAGTTCTGACCTGTAGTTAGTGTTAGTGTAGTTCTGACCTGTAGTTAGTGTTAGTGTAGTTCTGACCTGTAGTTAGTGTTGGTGTAGTTCTGACCTGTAGTAAGTGTTAGTATAGCTCTGACCTGTAGTTAGTGTTAGTGTAGTTCTGACCTGTAGTGACCTGTAGTTAGTGTTGGTGTAGTTTTGACCTGTAGTTAGTGTTAGTGTAATTCTGGCCTGTAGTTAGTGTTAGTGTACTTCTGACCTGTAGTTAGTGTAGTTCTGACCTGTAGTTAGTGTTAGTGTAGTTCTGACCTGTAGTTAGTGTTAGTGTAGTTCTGACCTGTAGTTAGTGTTAGTGTAGTTCTGGCCTGTAGTTAGTGTTGTGTAGTTCTGACCTGTAGTTAGTGTTAGTTTAGTTCTGACCTGTAGTTAGTGTTAGTGTAGTTCTGACCTGTAGTTAGTGTAAGTGTAGTTCTGACCTGTAGTTAGTGTTAGTGTAGTTCTGACCTGTAGTTAGTGTTGGTGTAGTTCTGACCTGTAGTTAGTGTAAGTGTAGTTCTGACCTGTAGTTAGTGTTGGTGTAGTTCTGACCTGTAGTTAGTGTTAATGTAGTTCTGACCTTTAGTTAGTGTTAGTATAGTTCTGGCCTGTAGTTAGTGTTGGTGTAGTTCTGACCTGTAGTTAGTGTAAGTGTAGTTCTTACCTGTAGTTAGTGTAAGTTTAGTTCTGACCTGTAGTTAGTGTTAGTGTAGTTCTGACCTGTAGTTAGTGTAAGTGTAGTTCTGACCTGTAGTTAGTGTTAGTGTAGTTCTGACCTGTAGTTAGTGTTGGTGTAGTTCTGACCTGTAGTTAGTGTAAGTGTAGTTCTGACCTGTAGTTAGTGTTGGTGTAGTTCTGACCTGTAGTTAGTGTTAGTGTAGTTCTGACCTGTAGTTAGTGTTAGTATAGTTCTGGCCTGTAGTTAGTGTTGGTGTAGTTCTGACCTGTAGTTAGTGTAAGTGTAGTTCTTACCTGTAGTTATTGTAAGTGTAGTTCTGACCTGTAGTTAGTGTTAGTGTAGTTCTGACCTGTAGTTAGTGTTAGTGTAGTTCTTACCTGTAGTTAGTGTAAGTGTAGTTCTGACCTGTAGTTAGTGTTAGTGTAGTTCTGACCTGTAGTTAGTGTAAGTGTAGTTCTGACCTGTAGTTAGTGTTAGTGTAGTTCTGACCTGTAGTTAGTGTTGGTGTAGTTCTGACCTGTAGTTAGTGTTGGTGTAGTTCTTACCTGTAGTTAGTGTAAGTGTAGTTCTGACCTGTAGTTAGTGTTGGTGTAGTTCTGACCTGTAGTTAGTGTAAGTGTAGTTCTGTCCTGTAGTTAGTGTAAGTGTAGTTCTGACCTGTAGTTAGTGTTAGTGTAGTTCTGACCTGTAGTTAGTGTTAGTGTAGTTCTGATCTGTAGTTAGTGTTGGTGTAGTTTTGACCTGTAGTTAGTGTTAGTGTAGTTCTGACCTGTAGTTAGTGTAAGTGTAGTTCTGACCTGTAGTTAGTATTGGTGTAGTTCTGACCTGTAGTTAGTGTAAGTGTAGTTCTGACCTGTAGTTAGTGTTAGTGTAGTTCTGACCTGTAGTTAGTGTTAGTGTAGTTCTGACCTGTAGTTAGTGTAAGTGTAGTTCTGACCTGTAGTTAGTGTTAGTGTAGTTCTGACCTGTAGTTAGTGTTAGTATAGTTCTGGCCTGTAGTTAGTGTTAGTGTAGTTCTGACCTGTAGTTAGTGTTAGTGTAGTTCTGACCTGTAGTTAGTGTTGGTGTAGTTCTGACCTGTAGTTAGTGTTAGTGTAGTTCTGACCTGTAGTTAGTGTTAGTGTAGTTCTGACCTGTAGTTCTCTCTCCAGGCTGAGTAGATGGAATCGGTGCCAGGTGATAAACGCCGGACCCTTGTGGGAAAAGTCGATGGCTTTGAAAGGACGTCCTGGACCTGCCAGCAGAAAAAGGTCAATATCATAATCACATAAGCACATCATACACCATGTACAGACGTATATTAGTAGGGCCCAAACAAATAAATGTATTTCTCCAAAATCAGTTTTTCCCCCATTCAGTTTAAATTTTTTAGTAACTCAATTTTCAGTTTTTTTAAACTAACCCTTACCCTGACCATTTTCTTTTATTATTTTTTTTACAATAACAGTTTCCTTTAAAATGTTAAACTTTTCAGAAATTCTGTGTTTTACTTTTTCTGGAGTTGAGAATTAATAAAAATTTATCATCAAAACCGATGGTAATCAAATGAAGTAAAACATGAATAATTTTATTAATCTTTCAAAATGTAATCAAATAAACAATTCCTTTTATTTTTTTCTACGTCACTGAAATCA
>NW_027508813.1:2500-5000 GCF_051911475.1 Siphateles boraxobius | reverse complement strand
CACTGGAACTAGTGAAGTTTCCAAGACTAAACCAAGAGGATCATGAGGGTGAATTCAGATTTTCCAAGTCAGAAAGTGTCCCGATCTCAAACAGAAGCTGTTTTACAGTAAACTACAGTATAGTAAACTACAGTATAGAGTACAATAAACTACAGTAAACTACAGTAAACTACAGTATAGAGTACAGTAAACTACAGTAAACTACAGTATAGATTATAGTAAACTACAGTAAACTACAGTATAGATTACAGTAAACTACAGTAAACTACAGTATAGATTACAGTAAACTACAGTAAACTACAGTATAGATTACAGTAAACTACAGTAAACTACAGTATAGATTACAGTAAACTACAGTATAGAGTACAGTAAACTACAGTACAGTAAACTACAGTATAGAGTACAGTAAACTACAGTATAGAGTACAGTAAACTACAGTAAACTACAGTATAGGGTACAGTAAACTACGGTATAGAGTACAGTAAACTACAGTACAGTAAACTACAGTATAGAGTACAGTAAACTACAGTACAGTAAACTACAGTATAGAGTACAGTAAACTACAGTATAGAGTACAGTAAACTACAGTACAGTAAACTACAGTATAGAGTACAGTAAACTACAGTATAGAGTACAGTAAACTACGGTATAGAGTACAGTAAACTACAGTACAGTAAACTACATTATAGAGTACAGTAAACTACAGTATAGAGTACAGTAAACTACGGTATAGAGTACAGTAAACTACAGTACAGTAAACTACAGTATAGAGTACAGTAAACTACAGTACAGTAAACTACAGTATAGAGTACAGTAAACTACAGTACAGTAAACTACAGTATAGAGTACAGTAAACTACAGTAAACTACAGTATAGAGTACAGTAAACTACGGTATAGAGTACAGTAAACTACAGTATAGAGTACAGTAAACTACAGTACAGTAAAGTGGGGCTAGTTGTCACAGGATCTACATCTCAGGAACTCGCAGCTCTGTCAGTGATAATGCTGGTTTCTCTAGGTCATATCTGTGCAATAGTTGTGTTAGTCACCGTATGAGGAAGGCAGTGTTGAACTGAAGATTGAACTGTTCTCAGGAAGGGTTACATAACTATATATAACAAGTTGTGACGCTTGTTAAAGATATTTTGTGTTGAATAGAGGATATTTAAAAGAACATTTTCAATCCCTTTGACTTTCATTATGATATACATACATACACTAAATAAAAAAAGAAGCTGTTAAACAAACTTAATTAAATCAAGGAAAACTTTTCCACGAAATTGAATTACATTTTTCCAACAAAATCCAATTTGTTTGAAATGATTTGTTGTAATCTTGTTGTATGAATTTAAATTTATTTATTCAAAACTACTTAAAAAAATTGTCATTCCTATTAGATAAAGTTCTGCCTAATAGAGATAATTTTGTAGGTTAACTACGTTTAATTTTGTCCTGCCTTGATGAAATTGCCAACATTATAATTTTAGCTAACCTGACTTCCAATGAAAGTGAAATACTTGATTCAATTAAATTAAAACCACTTTTTACATAGTAACAATAAATATTACTAATGCAGGTCTGAGTGTGAGGTTTAGTGCATAACATTATAGTGAACAATGAGAGCCTAAACACAGTCAACACTCTTCTGCATAATTACAACCACAACATTCAAAAACATTACAGAAAGTCCTCTGAGTGTCTAACACAACTGAACATTAAACACTAACATCAACTAACAACATCTTTCCCTTGACTGAAAAACACTTTACCCTTACCCTTTACAATTTACCCTCAAGGTTGTCAACAAAAAATCTTCATGTAGTTTTCACACAAATGAATTAAGTAAACTTCAGTTTTAAATATATTAGGTTGATTGAACACAATTAAAGTAAGTTGTGACAAAATATCAAAAAATCGTGTTACTTTAGCTTATCTTATTTAATTAAACTGAACAAGAGGCGAGAATTCATTTTTTGAGTCACGCGGCTTGAAGCATTATATAGAACATAACAAGTAAAAACTGTTTTTATTTGGAAAAATATATATAAATGCAAGATAATGAATAGCCTACAATTAAAAAAATAAAAATAAAGATGCATTAAATAACTATTTCTCCTGCAGTAGAGTGAAACACAATAGAATTACTAATTCTGCCTGACAGTATGTGTGTTTCGAGAGCAGAATATGGCCTGCTAATGGGACTCATTTAAGTTGCATTAATTGCTGTCGTGTGAGTGGCCTAGGCTTCAGGTTTCTCTGAATGAGGCCGAGGCATAAAGAGCACTTCGCTGAAGCCTCGCTCAAAACACCATTGTTTTAGTGATGTAAAAACAGCTGAAATATGCGGAGGACTCCGCTTATCCTTTGAAGCGGCGACAATGAGAAATTCTCGATTAATAGCATTTCAAAGGGACATCCAGATGAAGGTGATGCTTAATTCTGTGTAACAAGCAGCGGCGTATTATTATTATTATTATTATTATGATGATGTTGATGGAA
>NW_027508812.1:140000-143371 GCF_051911475.1 Siphateles boraxobius | reverse complement strand
GATCTTTTAAAATCCCCGTGGAGAAAATAAATGGGAAAAAATACTTTGGATCCAAGACTATATAAAAAAAAATTCAGACAACTCAGATATGGATTTAAAAACAACCAACTTCTAAATGGTAATATTGTGGTGACATTGATGTGCACTCAATCTGTAAATACTGTGACTCTGACAAGACTTGAAGGCAGGAAATGAGAAATAGCCTCTCTATATTTAAGCCCAGAGATGAATCACACTTGAATTCCATGTGTGTATTGAATGGATAGGAACAAGAGTGTGTGAGGCCCTGAGAAATCTTCCACAGAACTGCAGCTCACGGGCTCCATGCCCACCACAGCTGGCACACGGGACGCTCCGCATGCCCCACTCTCCCACATCTGCCAGATCACCCGCTGAGGAGAGCCAGAGAGTTAGAAGCTCAATTAAAGCGGTGGGACTGCAAAGCAATCTGGAGTTAGTGAGACACAAGATCGGCTATTGATCAGTCAGTCAGATGGGACGGGCACACAGACACTTTAACTATTAACAAGAGGCTTTCGATGGGTTTACATTGCAGTGCCTTTATCTCTAGTGAATGGAGCATTTTTCTTTAAATCATAGGGAAGCAAAGATTAAAATAGGCCACAGGTGTTAAAATATTGAATACCGAACTATGAGATGTTAAAAGCAAGCGGGAGTGACAGCAGACACTAGCAGTTGTCATGGTCAGAGAGTCCCATAAAATCAACTACACCAGACCTTACTCTAGCACAAATACCACAAGCTCCTGCAAAATCATAATGGAGGATATAAGGACATAGTCATATTTCAAAATATTATTACAATTTAAAATCTTTATACTGTTTTTTTTTTTCAAATAAATGTACACTTGGTCAGCAGTAGGGACTTTCAAAAACATTTTTAAAGTCCCCCTGTGGTGAAAATCAAGCTTTTAATGTTGTTTACATGTCTATGTGGTGTTTAATAATATACTTTAAGACAAACCATTCATAAGTCGACAGCATTGCTGAGTATTTTCTCCTTAAAACTGCAGTGAACCAAAGACAAACTCAAAAACGCGGTTTGAAATCGCTGGTGTTTCTGACGTCACAAACTACCTTGTAACCAATCAGATCAACGAGTGATCGTCAACGAGTGGATCTCTGAGCTGAGTGAGTGAGTGGAGGCGGGGCTCATTTGCTATTTAATGAGGCAAGGGTGTAGAGCAGGGATTGGCACGGGTCCTGGAGGTTTAGCTCCAACCCTGAAAAGAAATCTCACATGTCTGTAGCCTTAGGCCCTGTTTACACGAGAACGCTCGCGGGTGAACACGTAAAAATATTTTATCAAAATGTGCCTTTCGTTTACACGGCGACAGCGTTTTTGGGGCTTAAAAACGCAAAAAAGGGAAACCACCCTCCAGAACGGAAATCTTAAAAAACGCTCCCCAGTCGCGTTCGCGTCTAAAGGGTAAAAACAGGCATGCGCCAGTACAGGAAAATAACAACCAACATGTCGGATTATTTCCATACGTCGGATCTTCAAGTTGCCCGAGCAGCTGATAAACGTACAAGAGTCTTTTTGCTTCTTTTTGATTTCGCACTACTAGGGAGAGAAGTAGAAGGACGGTTGTACGCAGGTGCGCGTACTTGGTGTTGTTGTGTGGCAGTGCATCACATCGCCCCCTAGCCGCCTGGAGTGCATACTACATCGAATTTCACACACTTTTGCGTCACCATATGCACGCAGATTTCACCCCCATAACGCTCGTCTAAACGCAGAATAAAAAGTGATAACGCAACGGCACTTTTGTGTTTTCTCTTCAGATTGTTTCCGTGTAAACATAGCGTCTGTGATCCTGAAGACATTGATCAGCTTGTTCAGGTGTGTCTGATTAGGTGGGCCCACCTGGACCAACGTTCCCCACCCCGGTTACATTCAAGCTATTTTAAGGCATGATTGAATTTTTTTCAATGAAAAACGTTTAAATATGTCATTTTGGTGATCAAAGTTGAGTTTTAAGGGATAAAATGATTGACTACAGGGGGACTTTAACTATATCTGCAAGCAGCAATTAAAGGGCCAGCACCACAAGGCAGAATGAGGAGCTTAAAATGAAGGCAACGAACATCAGACCAACTACAAAAATTTGTAAAGACATTTGGAGACAATTTTAAGCAAAATGGTTGAAAGCCCATCAATTGCTCATTACTTTGGACTAATAGGTGGCGCTGACACCAAACTGATCTGGTGTGATCAGTGTTGGGTGACAATAACACACATTAAGCTTGGTGTCAATATGTCAAATCTATCTAGAGATACAGCCTCAGGTGTAGTTTGGCATTATGCCATCAAATTCGTTGATGCGGTATAAGAAAACTGTTTCATCTATCGACACAAAATACAGAACATTTTGCTGGCATGGGCTAAAGATGTCCGGACAAAATGGTCTAGACAGAGTTCGAAAAAGAAGGACAACACAAAGTTAGGCCGACTATGGCAAATTTGGTATGTATGTTCATGGCATGACCCAAGGAATCTATTAAGATCAGTTTAATTACATTAGGCAAAAGTTATAAAAAGCTGTTAGCATTTTTTTAAATTTCATTAACTTTTTGAGTAGCTTCAGGACATGAAGCTGATTACACTTACTAACGCACAAAAAGGCAGATATGGGAATATTGGGTATTGTTCGACTCGGCTGCACCAAATGTAAAAAGACCAGCCAAACCATTCAAAAATTATATGTTTCATATCTCCTGACCACTAGGTGGCACTGCGCCAAACTGTGCAGGTACCGTCAGGTTGATATGACACACACCAAGTGTGGTCAGAATACGCGAAATCGTTGTGGAGATATTCATTCATTTGTTCTGGATTCGAGAACGGTTTGACTAATCAACTTAAATTCCATATTTTTGTTTCGGTATGGTCTGAAGATTACATAATAGACAAACGGTTGAGGAGGAATTCGAAAAATTAGGTTTTCCTGAAAACTCTTAATGGTGGAAAAATGTTTAAGACAAAAAAATGACGTCATGAAGTGCATTTAAAAGTTTTGATCCATTCGGTTCTATGGGCTGCCATCGACTCAAGAGCAGAAGAACAATAATACCGATCTCAGGCATTTGAAAAGTAGTATACATAAAAGTACCATTTTAATTAAACACCTGTACTATTATTTCCAAATGTATCTAAAGCACTATCACTGTATTAATGGAAGTGACATTTCATCAATGATTGGTTTCATTCTGGGTCTGAACAGGCTTTAAAGTCAACAAAAAACAGCCTTTGCAAACAATTAGCCCTGAATTGAACCTGTTCTCTTTAACTAAAGCCTGGTTCACACGGGACGATTTCAAAATTGTCGGACGATTTTCCAAATCTGAGAG